>NC_031778.1:22091390-22207261 GCF_001522545.3 Parus major | reverse complement strand
GATGGAAGATGGAAGATGGAAGATGGAAGATGGAGCTCTGCCAGATTTTCCCAGGGGAACAGGATGTGGTGGGAACTGAGGTGTTTATGGGCAATGCATGAGCTTGGAACCTTTATCTCACCCTCTTTTTAAACAGAGCTCTGCTCCTGCTTTAGGAATGACAAACTCCCCTCTTAAGCCCAGCTTTTTGTGCCATGTTCGTACACAAAGCTCTGCCCACCATGAAAGTCCCGGTGCTGCGGACTGGAATTAATTGAGTTAACTGAATTTCTCAGCTGAGGATTTGCAGCCCCCAGAAAGGCATTTTCTGAGTGCAGCCCCTGCACACAGAGGGCTCTGTGTCCCTCCCCTGTTAGCAGTGACCTGCTCTGAGCTGGGAGAGGCAGGGATTTGGGAATGCTCCTCTTCCCTCCAGCACAGCCACACCAGCTGCCTGGTAAAGCCCCTCAAAAGAAGGAGCTGCCAGATTTGTAAGGACAAACACAAAGCAGAGATGGATGATGGTTTACCTTGATGTGACAAAAAGCATGGCTAGATTAAGAATTATCCTGAAATCAGTTTAGTGGTTTTATTTTGGGCTCTGGAAAATTCAAAGAATTTGTATAATGTGTTTCTGCCATACTGAGCTATGAAATGTTTCCTTAGAGAAGCCTTAAATACCAGTTTCACCTCATTATTTTTATTTATAAATTCAAATTCTGGCCTGGATTCAGAAGAAATTGGCATTATAACTGGAGTTTCAGGGAAAAGCGTAGTTTAGTAGCTGAGAGAGAAGATAAATACAACCTTTTACTCATTCTGCGAAGGCCAACCTTGACTCCTTAGGGATGGATCTTCAAAAAGCACTCAACACTCCCTTGTGGTGCCATAAAGTCAGATAAAATCCCCTCTCGGCTGATCAGACCATCTCCTCCTACACTCACTGCTCTTGGCAATTATTAAAGGTAATTTGGTACTGCTTTGGCCATAAGAGAAATACAGAACTTTCCATGTGACTGTTTCCATCTGGTCACAGCTACCCAAATAACTCCTGCTTGTTCCATGGAGCTCCACACCTTCCTGTCCTGTCAGAGCAGGAATAGGCTACAGCACTTCAAAGATAAAATTCAAAGTACAAGCTTCCCCCAAAAGTCAAAATAGGTTTCTCACCTGGGTTCTCCCTCACTTTTCCCTGGGTGAGAGCATCCAGACAAGGTTTATTGACTTTCATTGACTTTGACATCTCAGTAAAACTGACATCAGTTCACCAAGGAGCTCCAGCCCCACAAACCCTTGGAGACAGAAACACCCAGTGCCAACGACAGCAGCCACAGACAAGACCTGCACCTCCTACAACCCCTTGGAGAGAAAATACTCTTCAGACTCCTGCTGGTGGTATTTTAATTCCCCTGCCTTTGTTTTGTGTGCTCCTAAAGCAAATGTCAGCCAGGAGGAGTTATTTGAAGGAACTCTGTTTGGCAAATTTATGTCCTGGATGAAGTTTGGAACCAGAATAAGTTGTATTATGTGTCTCTTATCAAGGGCAGAAGAAATCAGCATTACAACCTGCCAGGAAAACTTTTTCAAGCAGTTCAAGACAGAGCATGGAAGACTAAACTCATGTAAAGAAAACCTGTTCATTAATTAAGCTGTCAAGCTCACTTCATTAAATAATTTATCCTCTCATTTGTCTTTACTGGGCACTTTGTTTCACTGCACTTCAGTATTCAACCGAATTTAAGAAAAGCAAACATATTTCTGAACAGATCCTACCCAAAAATCACTCATGGAATGTAGCTGTAATTATGTGGATATATGCATTAAAAATTTTCATGTGATGTTAGAATTTCAGCTGTTTGGGTGCATTTTGTTATTTTTAATGAATGATGAAAGGAAACTTTCTGTTTACATAGATGTTCATGAATTTTAATGCAACACTAGAAGGAATTAAACCAAAAAGCACATTTAATATGGCAAGATTTCCCACAGACAGCTCTCAATGATATGAATATTTAGTTTGCATTGTTTTGTGAAATGAGACAACCAAGAGTCTGCCCCAGTCTAATACTGGTATAATAAGCAACAAACTCAGGATTTGCCACAAAGCCTTTCTATAAAATTCAGAGATGCATTTAAGCTTTAAATAGCTTTAGAAGAATTTTAATAATCACAACTTATCAGAATAACAAATAAATTGAGAACGTGAAATAAAAAATGTGAATAACAGTGATCATCAACATGCTAAAATTCCAGGGCAGCATCAATTAATTCTTTTGTTCAGAGCACCCTTTAATTCTTCATCTGAGTTTGTGTTGGGTATTTGCAGAAAGAAGAGCTTCAAAAGTTTATTTTTTTAATTCCTCTTTCAAAACACAATTGTCATCATAGACAGCTTCCAATTCTACTTCAGTGTAATAATTTCTGAAGTTAATGCAAATTATTCATATGCTCTGAACCAAGGTACCAAAAATACTGAGATATAAATGAGTTCTGAACTTCAACCTCCAGCCTTTTGTTTAGAATTAAAATTAGGAGTTAAAAACTTGGATTATATTCCATTAATTGTAGTAAATAGCAGTTTTTCCTCCTGCTGATGAGGATGGGGAACACAATGAAAAGGTGTGTTCAGTGTTTTTCAAGAAGTTTTGACCTGATTTGGTTTTGCTGCAGAGAAGCTGAGCATCCCAAGGAAAGAAAAAAAATAAAGTTCACTAATTTCTTTCAACTAATGCTAAAATGGGCATGGATTAAGAGGAGAAAACCAAAGTAAATATAATTACCTCAAGACCAGATGTTTCCCAGAGCAGCTCATGATGCCATCAGGTGTTTTGCAGATGGGGCAGCCCAAATGTCACTTGCAATAGATGAAGACGTGACCAAATTCCTCCATCAGGTTTTGGAAACCTAAAAGATCCCAACAGCCTTGCTTGGTGTGGTGATCAGAAAATACTTCAGGGTAGAAGACTGAGGCAAGAGTTCCATTTATCCATGATTATCTATTGAGAAAACTGGGTGAAAATATAAAGGTCTTTTTGAACACAGAGCGGTAACTCAAATAACTCACCAAAAAAACGTGGGGAAATGAGAATAACGAGCAATAACACGAGGAACAAGATGGTTCTGCAGGACTTGTGTAGACAGTGGGGTTGTACATGGTGGTGCCATGGAGTCTACATAATTATATTGTGGTCACCAATCACTTGGGACAGGGCTCACCAAAAATGACAGGAAAGAGCCAGAGGGATTTTCCAGAAATATCCCAACCTGCCTGAAGTGACATTTTCCTGACAATTCACAGAGCCTGCTCACTTTGTCTGGCACAAGAATTTCTTTTAATCAGGTCTGCTCTGAGTCACTGCAAAACACAGGATTGGTCATGGAGCAGACTGAACTTCTCTAAATGAAGTGAAATAACAGATAATGGAGACAGAATTCTGACTGCTGCTGGTTTCTCCTGGAAATGTTGGATATGTTCAGCTGCTCCTTTTTGTGCAAGGAAGTTCACATTCTCCACTTCCTTAAGAACGAGACTTCACAAACATAACAAAGACAATAATTATCATTATGCTTTAATTAATCATAGGCCAGCCAGGGTCTTTTTGGAAAGAAAGGGATTTTCAGACTAAGCTGCCCAAAAAATCTGTGCATATTGTTCTTGTCTGATGGGCTCTTTATTAAAGAACTGGAGAGAAATGTAATCTGTAAAATAAAAACAGGAAGGAGCAGCTCTTTAATAAATTGCTGGCTTATGTGGTGTTTGCAATGCTCTCCTTCTCATCCCACGAGGTTATTCTGGACATTTGGAAAATGATCAGATCAAAAGTCCCACCAGATCTGAGGTAAACAAGACTAAATATCTCATAATGTAAGAATACAAAAACTCTCTCACTAGACTTTCTTCACCTGTGGAGAAGCTTGGAAAATTCAGGTTATCTGTTCAAGCAGTTATTGATTGATTAGAACAGATCCATGACATGGAGCTAAAGGAATGTCCATATTTTTTATATTTAAAAATAATATTCCATCAAAGGGATGGCTGTTTCATTCAGAGCCTTTTCCATAATGATGAATTTCTTGTTTAAATTACCAGCCAGTTTTGCTTGAAAGGACAAATATGTTCCTAAATGCTAAATTCTGTCAAGTTTCTCATCTTTATTTCCACTTCAGTGACTTTGTCATTTGTAAACAAAACCTGGGTATTTTTAGCCCAAGTTATTACCAAATAATTAATAATTCATGGAGATATAAATATGCCTAAGAGTATGAAGTTGTTTAATTGCTTGTCACTGTTGATTATTTACAATTCTTAACATTATAAGTAAAAAACTTGAGAATTCACAACTGAATTCTGCTCTAAAATTTCTAACTTGGGCCACTACAACTCTTTGTCCAACTTTTGGCCCTGATGAGGCTGCTGAGGGACTACACCTGAGGATTTTACCTAACCTGCCTTCCTGATAACACAATATTTGCTAGTTCTCAAAAAAGTTGCTAGACTTTTAGAAATTAATTCCTCTCCAAAGTTACAAGACCTTTTCAATTTTTATTTGTCATTTGACTGGAAAGGAGCTGTGCTTCAAGGTCTTGTTGAGTTATTATGACAGTTTTGATGATGAAATCAAAAATTAGTCACAACACTCAGCAGTGACGCCTTGGCCAGGGTCATTTAAATCATGGCAGTGAGACCTAAGGGTGCTGGGCAACTGTGTTTGAGCAAAATGATTTAAATGTGACAGAGATATTCAATCAAATAATGACTTAGAACAATTAGGAGGTAGACTTGGAAAGAATTGAATGCAAAAATGAGCAAATCATTCTTTTAAACTTTCACCTTACCTGAATTCTGCTTGTTCCCTCTAAAATTTCTGAAGATGTATCAGGTAGGCTGGATATTTTCTGTACCTGAGCACAGGGAATCATGGAAAGGTTTTGGGGTGGGAGGGACCTTAAAGCACACCCAGTGTCACCCCTACCATGGTCAGGGACACCTCCCACTGTCCCAGGCTGCTCCAAACCCATCCAGCCTGGCCTTGGGCACTGCCAGGGATCCAGGGGCAGCCCCAGCTTCTCTGGGAATTCCATTCCAGGGAATTCCACACTCACAGGGAGGAATTCCTTCCCAATATCCCATCCAGCCCTGCTCTCTGGCACTGGGAGCCATTCCCTGTGTCCTGTCCCTCCAGCCCTTGTCCCCAGTCCCTCTCCAGCTCTCCTGGAGCCCCTTCAGGCCCTGGAAGGGGCTCTGAGCTCTCTCTGATCCCTCCTCCTCTCCAGGTGAGCACCCCCAGCTCTCCCAGCTCCAGAGCAGAGGGGCTCCAGCCCTTGGAGCATCTCCATCACCTCCTCTGGACTCATTCCAGCAGCTCCACATCCTTCCAAAAGCAGGGAGCCCAGAGCTGGAGGCAGCTCTGCAGGTGGCTGGGAGCTCTGTGAGTGAATAAACCTTTCTCCAGAGCAGCTGATGAGCCCCAGGCTGGCCCAGCCAGACCTCAGTGCCGGGTGCTGTCTCTCCTCCCATGGAGCTGATCCTGCAGCACAGGGATCCTTGTGTCTCCTGGGCATTCCCTCCTCATCAGCCTCGCTCCCACACATTGCTGAGCCACTTCTGAGCACAGAGAATTGCTTCCTTATAATCTTATAATCCTTTAGTCATTCAGCTTCAGCTGATCTTCAAAGACAAAGATCTTAACTTGAAAAGTGGCTACCAGAGGAACACAAATATCATTTTCTACCTGACATGGAAAGGCTCTCGTGGTTAAACCCCACCCAAGAGCCAAGAACCACACTGTGATTCACTCATTCCACCCTCCTCTCCAGGGGATGTGGAGGAGAATCAGGTAAAGGTCAAAATTATGGGTTGAGATAACCGATTAATAACTGAAATAAAGTACAATCTAATAGTAATATTTAATTATTATTTAATTTATCATTATATATTTTATATATTATCACATATAATATATGTATGATATATAACATATAACATATTATATGCATATAACATATAACATATACAATCTATAATATATAATATATAATCTATAAGCTATAATATATAGTCTATTATATATAATATATTATACATAATCTATCATCTATCATATATCATATATAGTACATAATATAAAATAAATAATATACAATATACAATATATTATATATTATATATAATAGATAATAGATAATATATTATATATTATATAGTACATAGTATATATTATATAGTATATAGTACATAGTATATAGTATATAGTATATCTTATATAGTATATATTATATGTTATATGTTAAATAGTATATATTATATAGTATATAGTATATAGTATATATTTTATTTATTGTATATTATCTATTATCTATTATCTATTATACATTACATATTACATATTACATATTACATATTACACATTATTTAATTTATTATAGTAATGATAATTATAGCAATAACAATAGAGTAAATTACCTCAGATGAAATCAGGAGGGAGGCAGGGTCACCTCTCACTGTCCCAGGTTGCTCAACCCCCATCCAGCCTGGCCTTGGACACTCCCAGGGATCCAGGAGCAGCCACAGCTTCTCTGGAATTCCATTCCACGACCTCCCCATCCTCAAAATGTAATAAACTGTGCAAGTTTAATATAAATTTATATGAGATTGTGCGTAGGTTGATGCAGTAATTCAAATATGTGCATTTAAAAGCCCAAGTGGAACAAAGCCCACTCTGGACAAAAGAGTTGCCAGAAGTCAAAGTTCCTGGAGCAAATCTGAGATGGGCCTGATAAACCTGCAAGCAACAAGAAAAACTCAAAGAGGAATAATTAACCACACAAACCTAAGCTAAACAACTTAAAAATTGCTATTTAAGTGTGTATTTGTGATTTGCAAAATCTCTCCAGTTGTAGTTGTTGGTTGGAGAAGACCAAAGAGAGATTGCATAATAGTAAAAATTATGGGAATGTTTTCAAATATTTTTAGAAGAGCAAAAATATGTAGTGATATTTAAAAATAGTAAAAAATAAATAGTGAATAAAAAAAGCTAAAGGTATATTTTAAATTGTAAAAAAAAAAACAAAAAAAACAAAAAAAAAGGAAAAAATATAAAAAATTTCCTCAAGAAATAGTTAGGACAAAAGAACAAAAAATAACAAAACACAGAAGAAAGGATAATTATGCAGAAAATGGGGAGACAGAACAAATGATCTCTTCAGGTCTTTCTGAACTTGTCAGTCTAATTCCAGTCACTGTCACTGCTGGTATTTTCAAGTTCCTCTTTTTTTTTTTATGAAAACATTTGTTCAAAGGACAAATAAATAAGACAGATATAGACATAGTTCTGAAGTCTGTACAGTCTGTTCAAGTCTCAGTATTTAGGCTAAATATAAATATCATGTAAAAAACTCTGTGATTGGAACAAAAAATCCCCACAGAATAGCATTGCTGGAACAGAGACAAAGGTACTTCTTCATCTTAGTCACAAACAGAATAATGTTTTGTAGAAAAAAAGCCAAAACCAACCCACTGCTACCTCAAAATGCAGCTCTGTCCTCCTCCCATGTTTCAATATGTTTGTTCTAAAATCTGAATATAACAGAAAATCACTGAGATTTTTTAAACCAACAGCGTTGGTTTGATGCAGCCTTTGTGAAAATCCATCAGATTTTGCCTCCTGACAAACTGGGATGGAACCAGCAGCAATCAGTGCCTGCCTCAGGGTGGGAGATGGGAACACATTCCCAGCTTTTCCTGGAGATGTGGATAGAACAGGGCAGGACCTGTCCCAGGTGGTGCTGGCAGGCTGCAGGGTGAGATTTCTGCAAGGTGTGATTTCTGCAAGGTGTGATTCCTGCAGGGTGAGATTCCTGCAGGGTGAGATTCCTGCAGGGTGAGATTTCTGTAGGGTGAGATTTCTGTAGGGTGAGATTTCTGTAGGGTGAGATTTCTGTAGGGTGAGATTTCTACAGGGTGAGATTTCTACAGGGTGAGATTCCTGCAGGGCGAGATTCCTGCAGGGTGTGATTCCTACAGGATGATTTCTGCAGGATGATTTCTGCAGGATGATTCCTGCAGGGCATGATTCCTTCAGGGTGTGATTTCTGCAGGGTGAGATTTCTCCAAGGTGTGATTTGTGCAAGGTGTAATTTCTGCAGGGCTTGATTCCTGCAGGGTGAAATTTCTGCAGGATGATTTCTGCAGGATGTAATTTCTGCAGGGTGTGATTCCTTCAGCATGTGATTTATGCAAGGTGTGATTTGTGCAAGGTGTCATTCCTTCAGGGTGAGATTCCTGCAGGATGAGATTTCTGTAGGGTGTGATTTGTGCAGGGTGTGATTTCTGCAGGATGATTTGTGCAGGGTGTGATTTGTGCAGGATGAGATTTCTGTAGGGTGTGATTTGTGCAGGGTGTGATTCCTTCAGGGTGTGATTCCTGCAGGATGTGATTTCTGGACACCAGCAATTCAAACAGGATTGCTTTGAGCATCTCCCATCCCAAGCTGCTTTTCCACACCTTTATCCACTAAAGCCTTCTCCAGAATTCCTCTCTGGAGTCCCCTGGTGTGGTGAGCTCATGTTCCAAGGATTTTTCCTCTTAAAAGGGATGATTTTATCCTTCAGCATTTGGCAGGAGCCACCCCAGGCCAGGCCCTGTCTGTTCTCTCTGTGCTGGGGATTGCACAGCAGAAAATCCCAATATTCCTTCTGCTGGCCTCCCTTATGGGAGCTGATCTATAATTTTATTTTTAAATTCCATGCTGGTATTTGTGACTCCTCCTGACCCCCAGCTGCTTTCAAACCCATTGGCACACTTCAAAAAATCCATGGAAATAAACGTGACTAAGTTATTTCAAGTTTAATAATAATAGATGTTTGAGAAGAACAATCAGAGGACACTGAATATTTCCAAGTTTAGCCAAAACTTTTGCTTTCTTTGGGCAATTTTTCAACCATAGCAGCCAAATCTGTTATTGTCAAATTAATCTGTGGTCAGCAGCTCCAGAGTCTGAGGCTCAGGCAGTTCTCAGTTTCCCTAACTGATACAATCACTATTAATTTGGGTAATTTTCTAACTAAGTAAAATCAAGCTATCCATTTAATATTTATAAAAATAAAAATAAAATACTGTTTGGGGGCTGAGCTACACTTTTAAAAGGGTTTTATAATGATGTAACTGCAAGGAAAGGAATGTAGAAGTCTGCTTAAAAGAGATATAACTGCACCTATTGCCCTCCTATGTTCTTCTGTCTCCCAAAATATCATATTTCTATTCTAACCATTTTTAAAGAAAAATAAATTCAGGTGTGAATAGAGCAGAATAAGAATTAATCACAATCCTCTAAATTATTAAATGGGTTTGATTTGAAATTCACAAGCTTGATTTATACTGTAGAGAGCCAAATCCACAAATATGTGCATTATCATGAAATTATTTTAATCTTTACAATAAATAATGTATTTAATTCAATGGTTTTGCAGGTTTGGTTTGGAGTTTTGGGGGCTTTTGCTGTTTTAAGTGTGAAGAAACTTGATTACACCTTTTTAAAGAGTTTTCACTTAAAGAGAGTCTGGAAAAAGAGTGATCTACAACTTCTGGAATGAAGCTGTGCTGTCCCACTACAACAGGGAAAAACGAGAAATCAAGCAAACAAAATCCAACCCAGAAAACAGCATTGAAAGCAGGATCTTTCAGCAGAAGTGGGTTGTAAAGAGCATTAAGCCACATATAAGGCATGTTTAAAAGTAGATACAGCACAAATGCTCCATAAAGTGCAGCTCTGTGCAGATTAACCAAATAAATAGTAGCAGGAATGGTGATAATTCCATTATTTTCACTACTCCTCTTCCTGCAACTGTATACAATACTCAGCCTCCACTCTTACACTGAGTAAATCAAAGCAAAGTGAATTTAATAGGTCTATTAAAAGTGCTCTGCTAATGTATCTTTATACAAGTCAGAACAGCAACAGCACTTCTCCAGGAATCAGGATAAATGTAATGTGTCCTCCCAAATAGCAGTAACTGATTTTAACAGGTACTTAGAAAGAGAATATTTGTTTAGATCAATATCCAATTAAGAATCCAGCTATTCAGAATCTACTCTTTGCTTTCCCTGCAAATTATGAAAGCAAAAGCTATTAGTAAATCTTATTAGTTTCATGCTGGTCTCTTGAGATTTTTTTTTTTTCCACCTGGATACTCTGTGTCCCTTAAAAGATAATTTTAAACACAGTGTGATATTGATTGTTTCAAGGCACTAATGTGAACTGATCAAACACAACCAAAGAAGATTTTACTGTATGCACAGGCAAACTAAGATCTGTCAACATCACACTTTAATATTTCCACTTTGCCCAAAAATTAACAACTAATCAGTAACTCAGAGAGTGGAGCCCTACTAACATCTGTAATCATGGGATCTGCAGGATGTTCCAGTGAATTAGCTGCAGGAACATCATAAAGTATGAACTTCAAAGGCTGTGAAGGCTGCAGCTCTGATATTTTGAGGGAAGGCAGAAAGAAAATAACTCCTTTTTCTGTTTTCTTCCCCCATTCCTCGTGTTCCTTCTGCCTAAATGACTAATACTGATGCAAACCATACCTGCTGGTTTCTTTCATGGGCTGAATAATCACAGGAGAGGAGAAGTGAGAGCAGAACCATGTTTCTTTACAAAAATAGCTGCCTATAACCCTCCCAATAAACTCCCAGGAATAAAGGGGAGGTACTGTGAGCTGTGATGTTGAATGAAAATGATGAGATTGTCCCTCCCAGACAAGATCCTGGAATGCCTCCCTATCTATGTCTCCATGAGAGGAGTTTTTAAGGAAAAGTTCATCCCTTTTCAGCCCTCCAACATCAGCCTTGTTCTGCAGGAGAAAAAAATAAATAAATTCCTCCTGGGCACCAACATTAAACCCACAGGTAGCTGGAGCAGTCCAGGTGAGGGATTCAAAATTAGGCACTGCTTTTTCACTCAGTTTGCCTAGATAAGATCTGGACTGAGTCCCCAGAGAGATGAAAGCCTTCTCTGCAGTTCCTGCCATCCCTCAGCTAATAAATATCAATTGCCACAAGTGGCCTGGTGCTGTCTGCTAATTAGACCCTCACTTACACACTTTAACTGGAGCAGTGTGACAGCATGAAGGAAAGGATCCTGAGAATGCAGGAAAGAAATGTTAAAAAATCTGCTTTTCTTCATTAAACACATATTTACACAGTTATACCACAGAATGATTTGCAGCTTAAAACAAAGGGACAGAGTTATTTTCACTTCACTTCCTGCACATCCCATCACGTTTCCACACTAATAATTGTTGTGATGAATGATAGGAGCAGCACATCATTTAGTTTCATAACTCCTCCTGACTGTCACCCCCTTGATGTCAGACAACATTCACTATGGCAACAATATTCCATAGTCATGCAGACCCTGGAATAGTAAGGAAAAAAGGGGGGAATGGAAAAAAAAATGCTATTAACAAGAATTAGATGAAAAAGAATTATTACAGCAAAACAGAGTTGGAAGAAATAATGGGAAAACTGCTCTAATTTCTTTACATATTGCTACATTTTTTTCTCTGCTATCACCTGTTCTTTTCAAAAATGAGCACTTTAATTCTTTTTTCTACATAACTTAAAGTCTTCTTAAGCTGGGTGTAATTCCAGAGAAAGCAAAGGAAAAAAGCCATCACTGACTCCAAGAGGTTTGGGATCAAATACTAATTTATAGACAGCAGGGGAAGAATCAAACTTATTTCCCTATCAAGTACAGTCTTCTCACTTCAGTGACAAATCAGTGTCAGCACAAGTGTGTGGAGCAAAAATTATAATTTGTATTAAAGGTTACCACTGTAAGAACTGCAGAATCATGAGATGGTTTGGGTTGGAGGGGGATTTAGAGATCATCTCATTTCATTCCATCCCCTCCCGTGGGCACCTTCCACTAGCCCAGGTGTGAATGGGCCTTCATTGCTTGTCAAAGAAATAAATCCTGCCTTCAGAGGCTCCAAGCTGCAGGAATAAAGATTTGTGTTATCCCTTTAGTTACATTTTTTACACTGCCCTTCACAGGCAGGACCATGGGATTGTCAGCAGAACAGAGGCCACCACTGGGAATGAGAATTCAGGGCCTGATTGGGAACTCAGCACACCCCAAATCAGTAAATTAAAAAAGAAATGGCCTCGTGTGAATGTCAGCAACTTCCAGTCCGACAAAATTGAAGTGAACTTCATCTGAGTGGAGAAAAGAATTCTTCCCAACAGTTGCTAGAGTTCCCACTTGAAGATGTTTATTCAAGGAAACGTGAAGTGCACCAGGGAGGGAAAGAGCTGATGTGGCACAAAAGCAAAAGCAGCACGCTGACCTACTTTGGCTGCTGTGCCGAGTGAAGTTCTGCTCCCTCCTGCCCTGAGACACTGTCAGCACCATGGTTTGTGGTGCCAACCTCCTGTGCACCTCCCTTCCACCACACATCACACCTGAGGGAACCCAGGGACAAAAGTGTTGAGCTGTAGTGACACAGCAGAGCTCTCTGAGGAGGTCAAGCAAGGAGAAAATAATATAAAATATTGTTGTGGTGCTGTGGAAGACACTGACCACAAGTATTGAGGGGAAAACACATTATTGTGTGTTTTCCTGATTCTGTGGTGACCACCAGGTCCCTCCAAGCGTCCTGAGGGGGCACAAGAGGTGGCAGGGGTCAGGTAATCCAGATTTTCCAGAGAAACTGCTGAGCAAAATATGATCTCTTAAAGAGCAGATGGCCTTGGCCCCACACACACAGCTTTAACACAGATATCCCAACGGGGGCCTCTCCTCAAAACATTCTCCCCTCAAGATCTTCAGGGTCAGGACACCCAGACAACCTCGTCCTGAACTTCAGAAAATCCCCAGTAATTTACAGCTGAGAACTTCATCTGTGCTAGGGAGAAGATTTTGAAATGAGGTGGGGACTGAATGAGATTATAAAAGAATGAAGATTCCTCTGGGATGAGCCCAGAGTTCCTGACACTGTACTTTGGATATTGAGGTACTTGCTATTCAATAACCTTTAGTGCACTTTATAGTGTAAAGGACATAAAATATCAACCAAGGAAACCTTATTTAATTTTTTTATTTTTTTTATCTCATATGACTGCATCTGTCACAAAGACCAACCTACTGATTAATGTTCTCCAAAGAGATTCTGTTTAATTCTGTTTGAGATGATTTCCTGACATATATTTTTTTTTTCTTTTATGTTCTATACACTTGATGCTTGCAGGACATGACAATATATTTATTATTATGTATAAATACAGCAATTAAAGTGGAATCCCCTGTTATTTCAGGATTTAAAATAATGATTTAGCTAATGTAGCAGCACAGGCAGGAGAAGTGTCTACATCATTCAGCAAAGCAGTCAGGGGCTTCAGTTCTGCTAAAAAATGACAGAATGGCTCAAGAGATATGATGCCCATCTTAAAATGTGTTTATATGAAGCAAATTGATTCATTTTTCATCACTTGCATGAATTTGGGTTCAGTTTCTAAAACCACTGTTCAAACACAAGTGAGAGTTAAAGAATTTATATTATGGAATATATATTACTTTCAATAAAAATCTTGTTCTCTTGAATTAAACTAAGCTGGTTATATGTTTGTATATACATTTGTAGATGCAGATCTTTAATTTTAATTTTTTTTCTCTTAAGAAAATAAATGTTTTTGGTGTTTCAAACGCTCTAAATGGTTTTCCAAGTGTTCAGAGCTGGTTACAGAACAAATCAACAATACGCACAGTATCTAAGTGTAGATAAGAAAAGGCATCTGACATTTGAAATTATTTCCCCTTCTTCCAAGTCTGCTTAGCTACATTTAGAATGGCATGTAAAGAATACAAAGTCTGTAGAATGTATAAAGTATCTATAAATCTCCCCAAAAAAAGCTCTTTTATTTCTGGAGATGAAAATTTGACCTATATTTCTGAGATGCCACATTAATACACAAAAAAAAAAGAAAATCACAACAAAAACTGTACAGACAGCTCAGGTTGTGATACTTGTATTATTTTGTGTTAAATAATGCTCAAGCAAATAATAATAACGCTCAAATTGTCACATGTCACCTTTTAAAAGGGTGCCACTCATAAGCTCCTCGAGAGTGGCTGACTTTGTGCTGTGTTTTATTCCACATCAAGCGTAAGAGAAGTTATTTTACGTCCCAGAGCAGCTGAGATGGAGCTGCTGACTCTGTTTGTCATGGTTTCAAGGCACACCAAGCTGTTAACAGAGCTCAGCTCAGGCTTTGTGACTTGTCATCAACTTCATCTTCAGAACAACCCCAAAGAAATGGAGGTCAGCCAGGCTTTGTTCCACACAGGCGAGGCACAATTTGCAGCTCCAAGGTTTTGGAGCCTCTTCATTTAGCACTTCTCTGACAATTCTGAGAGAGGGAACTGGATGCCAACCAGGAACTTTCAGTTTTCTGTATTTAAATCTCAGGGTTTTTAACGAGGGGTGTCGTTGCCACCTTGCCAAGGCACAGCTCAACCCTCTAAGGGTAGATTTACCCACATTCAGCACTTTTTTGGTTGTAGTTAAATATGTCAGGGCTCTGGCTTGGCTTTGGACTCGGAATCTTTTCCAAAGACTGGCAGCAGGTGTTTTCCACTTGCATATGCAATTTGTTCAAGCTCCATATGATCAGCTATATATAATTTTGACTTATATAACAAAACAGGGACGTTTCTTAAATGTATCAACCTCCAGGTCTTTCTCATCTGACAACAGCCATCGTTGCAACCAATACAAAGTGATTCCAAAGTCCTTTGAAGACATAAAACCCTGTCTGAACACTCCAAGGCTTTTTCCAAGGTATTGACAACATTCAACCTTTAAGGTGGGAAAACCAAAGCAGTTGACAAAAGAATTCAAAGCAACAAGACAAAAGCAATGCTAAGGTTTAAAAGTAAGCAAAATGACATTCTAGACTGTGGATTCTTGAGGAACCAACTTGACTTTTTAAAATTAGTTTAAAATAAGATCCCACTAATAGATGCAGTCTCGTAATGAAAATTCTACAAAACATTGGAAGTCCAGAGAGAAGAAAACACGTCTCTGTGTTTGTTTCATATAAGATACAGGATTTTTTTACTTTCAGTTGGTTTGTCCACAGTCTTCAATTAATAAATTAATGAGCTCTTTGAAACCTCAAACCTTAGCTCAGCTTTTCTCTTTGGGACAGAACAATGAGCACTTTGGTGAGTCTGACTTTCCCATTTAAATTTCTGGAACATCCAAGAAAGATTTTTTTACTCCTTTAAGCACTGACTGATGCCAGCTGACCTGGCAGAAGTGAGCTCTGTCAGCTGGTGATGGCCAGGAGGGCAGGAGTGACCCAAGACTGATGATTTTACCCAGCAATCACCAGATAAAGGCAGGGTGAGCAAAGATAAACAATATCAGCTCCAAGTAGTGACACGATGAAAGGCAGACAATAATGAACACTGTCAGAGATTGCCAGAAAGATAGGGATGAGCAATGTCCTGTTGTTCAGCCAATTCCAGTAAATGAAGATAAATGCCACTGGACACTGATAAGAGAGCAGATGGACAGAACATGGGTAAGATGTGCCTAAAAATTGAATTTTTAGACTTTTTTATATGTAACATACAGTACAGCATGGCTATACACTTTAGTTTTTCCTCACATATTTGTGCTGTAACTCTGGGATCACAACAACCTCAGCCCAACATGGTGCATATTCACACACAAATAAAATATTTTCAATTTCACCCACACAGCCTCTGCTTTCAAGAATTTTGTGTTCATTTTCTGCCCCTGAAGACTTGTGATTCTGGTTGATTAGAAGAACAACTCCCCGGTGGCCTTATGGATTCCATGAGTTTTCAAAAGTGTTGCATGAGGGGAGTTTAGTCAGGGCTTTCAATTTTAGAAACTGTACCTGCTAAATCTAACAGCTGCAGCTCTGAAAGTGATGGCTGTGGAATACAAACAGCAAATACTCCCTGAAGTTTACTTAACTCATTCTCTGCTAGGGATGGTCTCTGAAATGTTGCCCAAGAAATGCAGGAAAGTTGAACATTTTTGATAGAAATGGGATCCTGTCAAGGCTGGTGGCTGGGCTGGTTTGTGCTCGGCAGAGATTACAAGGGAATGATTCACAAAGTCCTGCTTGTTTTGATACACTCTGGCTCCTTCAGCCTGGCACATCAGCCTGGAGAAAGATTATTCCACAGCTTTGTGCAGCATTACACACCAGTGCTGGGGTGGTTCTCAGGAAACTCACAAACTCCATAGCTGGTGATCAAATGAAATTACACTTCAGAAGAAGTGAGCCCTGTGCTGGCTCTGAGTCCTGAGCAGAGCACAGAGTTTTCCAAGTCCTAAACTCTTCATATTTCCATGTTTGGGGCAGCCAGGTGACACAGGAAGAGGAGGTCATTTCTCTGCATAAACACGAGGTGTGACAGAGCTCGGATCAGTCACAGCCAATTTCATTAAGAAAGCACTGAAATAAATATTCACTCAGAGGAGATAAAGCAAAAGAGATCACAGCAGCTGCTGGGCTGAGAAGGGGCCAGAGGTGTGTTGCTCTCCCATTTTAACATCACTCCTGAATGACACACTAATAGTGAGAGGCATCAAGAGGAAAAAAAGATTAAAGTAATTCCTTCTGTCAGGAAGACTGAAAGGTCTGGTTTTTGTGATGCCGTTTCTCAAAAGAGAGAAATGAAGACCTTTGCTTGAGCTAAGATTTACTCAGTGCACTATTCCAAGCACTATCTTTAATGTAAAGTACTCCAAGTTTTTATACCAGATCTCATCTTCAAATCATCAAGTAGAGATAGGGATGGATTCCTCACAAAAGGTCTGTGAGAAGTGCTGAGGAGTTCTTATTTGTCACATCCTGGAAATATAGAAGTGCTTGAAACTACTCAGAAACAATCAGAAGCTGAATTCCTCTGTGACACCACAGCAAGGTTTCTTGTTCTTGTATTTTGTCATGCTAATGAGCTTCCAGCAGATGAAGAATTAGTTAATGTCTTTCAGGTAAGCAGGTCCAGCGCAGTAAAAAAGAAATAGAGGATTGTATAGGACCATAATTCTACTGAAATGTTCAGAAATGGACAAGGACAGTGTTTTAGCAAAGAATTATTTAAACAATAAATAAAAACAATGTAAAAATTCAGATTAAAACAAAAAAAAAGTCAAACTTTTACAATGTAGATGCTGAGGTTCAAAGAGGCTGAAGGTCTGATTCTGCCTAGCTGCCTACATAGTCAGTAGAGGAAAATAAACATAAATTTCTCATTGATGATCCTCTCTGTCAGCCAAGGAGGGGAGCACATGATGACCAGTTTAGATGTAAATATCCAACTTTTAAATGTCTAGTGAGATAAATTTTCCACAAGGCCTCTGCCACTCAAGTGTGGCAATCCTCAGCTTAACCTTTAGAAGAATCTTGGTAAGAGGAACCTGGGCAATGAGTTAATGTCACCTTCTCAAAGTCTGAGTCCCTGCTCCTGCAGGCAGAGAGCTCCTTGAAAGGTGTCCTGCATGGAGCACACACTATTCCTGGGGAAGAATTTATTAAAAGCACCCTAAATGCCAAGTGAAAGCTCCTTTCTGTGAATGAAAAGCCAGCAATGTTCTCTAAAATTCATCCTTTGGTCAGTCAGCTCGGCTTTGGTAGTACCATGGTAGTTTGAAGACCAAGAGAAGCTCCAGGCTCAGTTGTGGCCACCTCATCACCTTTAAGAGTTTCTAATCTGTCCTTAATGTCCTAAATGCAAAAAAAAACCTCAAGGATACAATCAAAAATGTGCTGTAAAATACTTTACCCACATCATAAATAAAAGAAAACAGAAAAAAAACAGCATTTAAGAAGTCATAAATTCCCTTAGTTCTAAGGCAGTGCACATCTTTCATGCTCACAGATTCCTCTGGGCATATTTCAGACCAAGTGGCCCTTCCTTTTCTGCTTCCTTGCACAACATTTGTGGTTAGTCACTTAACAGAGCTGGAATGAATCATGCTGCAATGCTTATGAATATCCCTTTTCCTCTTGGTTCTTTATGGGATAAGCCTCTCTTTACTGAGATATTGCAGTTACCTGAGGTAAGCAGCCATCTGTGGATCCAGACCTCAAACTGCAGCCCTTGCCCACCACATTGTCCCCTACACACCTCAAATGGGGTAAGGACAACACAAACCTCGACAGCTGATGTTCAGTTGATGTGAAATGTTTTTATTTCAGCAAATTGAAGGGTCTAAAATAGCAAAGAAAGTGGTGGAGGCGACAATTTGTTCTCTCATTGGCCCAAATTGAGGGGAGATAGCACCGTGCTGAACACAGGTCAGGTTAAATTAAATATAAATAATCTTCCTCTTCTGGCTGTGCTGTCTGTCCTTAAGAAACTCCAAATGGCTGCTACAACTCGACATATTCTCTTGTTATTTTCTTAATTACAGCTCCATCCACATTATCTAAATATATACAATTTCTAATTCTTAGAATTCAGCCTACCTGTAAGCTCGGAGTCCAGTCTTTGGCTCTATCCCCCATGAAATGGATGTTTGTATCAGAGACAGATCTGATGCTGTGTGGTGGCTTTAATCCCTTTTCTTCTGATGGTTGGACTAAAACAAGAGAGCTCCTCTCCACTGTGAATTGAAAAAGAAAATCAGTGTGAAATTTCATCATCTCTTTCTTATTAACCTCTGACAACCAACTGAAATGTGCTTCAGTGGTTTGCTACTAGAACTGCCTGCAAAAGAATTAATGATTTTAAAAAGGCTTTTTCAAAGGAGGATCTTTAAAAAAATTCATTTACAGCATAGCAGCTCTAATTGGTACAAGTTACAGACTGATTTTACAGAAGGATGCTGAGCTGCCCATTTCAGCTTGCTAAGGCAATGTATTTCCAAAGCAACATTGCACTTCATTCTGGAAGATTCTTTAATTAATTTGAATGCTGAAGCACTGCAAAAACAAAAAACGTGTTATGCAACATTTGGTTTCACTGAGCCATCCAACAGCATAATTTTTACCAGTTTCTCTATGTTCCCATTGTGTTTAATTCTGTTACTTGTATGAGGCTGCAGATGTCTGTGCCTTTTCCCCACAGCTAAGACTGTTCTCTCATATAATGTAATGGCTACAATATAACCCTCAGATCCAGGACAATTCACTTGTTATGAGAGGTTAATAATTTTTCCTTCCTACATTTTTATGGAACATTTACTTTCATACACATCCTAGTGACTGAGGTGTTAATTCAAAACAAGCCTTTGAACAGCTAGTAAGAAAATGAGAAGGGAAATCCAATTTCAGAAAATGTGTAAAACCGTGCAGAGGGGGGAAATATCATTTTTAGAGAATTGTCTGCGGATGACTTTGAAATTCACCTCCCGGACACGTGGTGATATTGGAGGGAATGGAACCTCACTGTTGTGCCTAATGGAAAACATGACAGCCAAACCATCAGGATTTGGGAGGAACAGACCTGCAGGTCAGGGCTGTGCTGTTCCTGGCCCACCTTGGTGGTTTTGTTGCCTTTTTCCAAACTGGAAATGAAATGAGATAATTTTAGTAAGGACCTGTCTCAGGTTGCAATGCAAGATGTAACCAGATGGGCTCTATTGCCAGCTGTTAAAACCTGTTCTTTATCCCTTCCAGGACCCATGCTCCCTCCAGGGGGATATTTTCTGTTCATGGGCCATTGAGTCTCACTGCAGGACTGATAAAATTCCATCATCCCACTGTAAAATGTTCAACCCAGGGGGAGGAGCTGAGCATTCCCACCTGGATATAATCTGAGACTCAGAACAACACAATCAGCCTTTCCCCACTGGATTCCCAGAGGAAAGACCAGATCCATCTACACCACCAGACCTTCAGAGGAGAACTCCACCCTTCTACAGGGTCACTGCTCCCACAGAACCACGTCTGTCACTCCAGGACTGCAGCCACCACTTAATGGGACTGCTACCAACACCCTGCCCAACAGGGTGTCAGGTTTATTCTGACTCTGTCAGTGGTTTTTGTACCACTGCATTTTATTTCTAATCTTCCTATTAAGCTGTTTAAGTTCTTTTTTCTTTTATTTATACATACTAGTAAAGAACTGTTATTCCTACTCCCATATCTTTGCCTGAGAGCCTCCTCATTTCGAAATTATAATAATTCAGAGGGAGGGGTTTTACATTTTCGTTTCCAAGGGAGATTCCTGCCTTCCTTGCAGACACCTGTCTTTCAGACCAAGACAGGAGGTAATATAAGAGTGGCTCCTTCTTGAAGGCCTCCAGGGCAGTTATGGAAAGATATCCACAAAAACCCAACCCCCAGGGGTGAGTACATTTTATAGGTTTTAGGAAATTAGCATAATTGATAAAAAGCACCAATTAGGAGGATAAGTGGGGATGCAATTCCCTCCCCCAGGCCAAGCCCTGTCTCTGGAGTCCCCCCATGGCACTGGCTGCACTTTGTCCATGAAATGTGTCTCAGGAGTTGTTCCAGCCTTGGTTCCCAGCAAGAACCAAGACAGCACTGGGGCCTTGCAGCCCTGGGCTTGGAGCTCTGGAATTTGTTTTGTCTTTCTGCCTAGGGAAAGGCCATGGAAAAGTACTGGGAAACCTAGGCACTAATAGGCTACAGAGCTACAAATATATGTGTGAAGAACACAGAGAAGAAGAAAAGGCAAAGACCAAACAGCATCAGTTTTATCAGATCTTCTGCAAAGGGCCCTGGAGAGCCCCCAGCCCCAGCCCAGCTCCAAGCCCCCTCCCCAGGGAGGAGGTTCCTTCTCACAGAGCCAACCTGCTCTGCTGGTGCCTCCAGAAGTAACAAAAGTCCTGCCTCATTTAGCACATTTCAGGGGCATACCAATAACCAAATGTTGGATCCTGGGGGAAAGGGGGGATTTTTAAAGTCTGCACTCTGATAAATTTCTCAACTTTTTCTGCTGGTCCCAAACATTATTCAACTCTCTGCCACTGTTTTTAAGGCAAAGATACTGCAGGTGTGGTACTGAGTCTGCACCCTTTGCTGAGCACAGTCAGGCACAGAAGGACTCATTCCTTCCACTCAATGCCATGGCTGGCATTTGGGAATAGATGTTTATTCAGAGTGAACCGAAGAAAGAAAGAAATAATCAGGTTATCAGCAGCCAACAAAGCACACATACTGTGATGATTAATATGCATTTGAGTGGAGAACTGCTCTTTTTGCCATTAAAACTTGTATTACTTAAATCACGTCTTTCATCAAAGTCTTCTAATTGCACTACAGTTTGTGATCATTTAATTATCTGTGTTTTCTTTCCGAGATGGTATCTCTAAAATGTACCGTATATATCAGAGTGCTCCTCCACTTTCAAGTGTAACTTGGCCAAATGAATTTCTCCTAGAAAAAGAGCATTTCAAAAGCATTTTCTTTTTGTCCACTTTGGGCTGAAGTAAGTTAAAAATGCAGAACACTCTCAGCTCTTCATTTGAAGAGGTAGACATCATAATTATAAATTCCTGCTGCAGTTTAAGGTTCACAGGACAAACTCACAATAGCTTCATTACAAATTCCCTGTGATCTCTTCATACATTTTAAGCACCTGAAATATTTGCATTTCTGATTTTACTGGTGCAGCCCTAACAAGAGAGAGATATTCTTACTCACTCTGAAATGGATGAGGCTCTAAACAGGAGTTTTTTTGTTCATTCTGGGTGTGACTGAAGAGAAAGAAGGAAATAAAGACAAAAAAGAAAGATAAAGCCATTGCACTCTGACTTCCCATTCTGAGTTATTTCAACTCACCTTTTAAGGGATCACCTCTTCTTAAAGAATTCTTAATTTCATTTCTTAAATGAAATTATTTTTTAAATGTTCTTTTTCCTGCTCCCACTGAGATGTCCAGGATTTGAAGGTTCTGCCAGGGCTGTTTTGAAAGAAAAATAAATTAAAAACCCTCCAGCTGAGTGTCTTTACACTCTAATGTAGTAAAGATTGGTTTAGGATCATTCAGAGGAATAGAGATTTGCTGCTTTATTAAATGGAGCAGAGATTTTTACTAAAGAAAATCTTGACATGCTGGGAAATCAGGTTTTACAAATACGGCCCTTTGTCCAATTAACAAGTGATATAGTTCTTTCCATGGGATCATTATGCATATATTATATGTGTACATAAAAACTGCAATGACACACAGGAACAGCACATTGTAATTAAAGTGGTTCAGTGAAAAATATCTCTGAATTAAGTTACTTACAACAATTTTATTCTTATCTGTGAACTGATTTTTTTTTTTGTATATTCAATGCATTCTAACAGTATTTGATGTCATATTTGACTTTAGATCAATTGATTTGACTGATTAGAGCACAAGATATAATGGATGTGGGAGAAAATCTGTGTATGATAAAGATATGTGTATTTAACTTCATAATATAATGCAAAGATAAGCTGATAAATGCAATTCATATGAAGATAATAGATTTTTCTTCACATGGGTAAGTATAAAATCCATGTAAATATGAGGCATTCTTCCAGACACTTCAACTCCTCTTATAGCACCACCAGAGCTGGCACTTCTGTAATGACAATATCATTCTTTGAAATATTTTAAAATGATAAAGAAGCACAAGATTTAATAAAGAGGTAATTAACAAGTTGTAATACCTAAATATCCCTGTTTATGTGGGGTAGCAGATTTTTTATATACTCATTTTAGTCAGCTCTGACAGCAAGTCTGTGGCTGATGGTTATGCCAGTCATAATTAAAACTCTTTCCCATTACATTCATTATCACAACAGATGGGATGATTTTGAGAGTAAGAGGTACCAGTTTTATATTAAAAATTTTTAAAAAAATTACTTGTGCCACTCTATTCTTTCTGTTTCATCTCTTTGCTTTCTTTTCAAATAAAAGGAAGGATTAACTTAAAGACCAAAGCTCTGGTATTAATATGAAGTCATTATGGAAACCAGAAGAAGGATGTTTGGAATCTGAAAGCTAAACATGGAATGGATCCTAAGCTGTGATAATAATATGCTGCAGCAAGCTGTATTTACAGATCAGGTTTATAGTATAAAATCATAAATGCAGAGAATTATTCCCAGTCATCTGAGGTAATTAGTAACCAGTCACTTAATTGACTTTTGCCACTCTGGAGCCACTGATACAATCTGGGTGTGGTGCCTGATGGAGAAATCAATGCCAGTCTTACCTTGGGGCTATTGAGTGGTCAGACTGTCATTTCCAATAAGATAATGTCAACTTAATGTATTAACTGGGAGCTTTTGGGCTTTTTTCTTTTGGAGAAATTAAATTGGATAAACCAAAACAAAGCCAAGATGAAATAAAGAAAATAAAACACAGATATGGAACAGTGTTGAGTAACAGAAGCTATTTGTGCACTTTGGAATCCTGATTGAAGCCCTAAAGTTCCTGTTCCTGAGCCCAATTCACAGGTTAGAATAAAGAATATTCATTGTTCAAGATCAAAACCACTCAGCATCTTGTCCTCCATCATATTTTCATGGAAATGAGAAGGAGTTTATTAAGACAGACACAGTTCCTCAGAAGGAACAGGTGGGAAGCCAGCCGTGTTTTCCTTTTAGATCCATGGAAAACAATTATACTTAATTACACAATTACCCTAACTGGCATTTTTTTCCTGCCTGAAGAGGAGCACAGAAATGCATGAGCTAACAAAGTGATGAGATGAATGGTTCATTTGCTCAGCATCTTATTTTATTGGAATGGCCAGTCCTTGGCATTCCGGGCAGAGGTACAAAACACACTGCAGCACACAGGTGTTGAACAATTTTTCCCTTGGAAAGATTTCCTCCTTTCCCTCATCCTCTGTGTGCTCTCCAGAACTGCCATTCCAAACAGCTGCTGGCTCTGTGCCTGTGCTCCGTGCTGGGAGCAATTCATCACTTCAAAAAGCCAGCTCAGCACACTTGAGCCATCTGAACTATTTCCACCATCCCACATTATATTTGAGAATATAATTGGGGGGGAAGAGAGGACTTCAGCTCCCCTTGCTGTTATTGCTGCTCCAGGAGCAAAGAGTATTTCATTTCTATTCTATTCTATTCTATTCTATTCTATTCTATTCTATTCTATTCTATTCTATTCTATTCTATTCTATTCTATTCTATTCTATTTTCTATTCTATTCTATTTTCTATTATTCTATTCTATTTTCTATTATTCTATTCTATTTTCTATTATTCTATTCTATTCTATTTTATATTTTATATTCTATTCTATTTTCTATTATTCTATTCTATTCTATTTTCTATTATTCTATTCTATTTTCTATTCTATTCTATTCTATTCCATTCCATTCAATTCCATTCCATTCCATTCCATCCCATCCCATCCCATCCCATCCCAGTTGTCTTAGTGCATTCAATCCCATTCTAGCCCTTATTTATTTTTACACTCTTTAAGATAAACTTTGACACACGTCCTAACTCACACATGTTTAAGTCCAGGAGAGGTTGGAGGATGACAGTTTTACCAGTGTAGCTGCTTGAGGGAAGGGTGGTTTACTTAAAATGGATGGAGAAAATGGATATTCTTAGCTGAAAGTGTAGGACTCCTGTTTTCAGTCTAATTTTCTCCATATGTGTCCATTTTTGTTACTGCAATTTACACACAGGTATGGGTTAGTCCTTAAATACTTGTTAGACAGTAGGGATGAAACACAGAGATCTCCAAAAGAAAAAAACACTGTAATTCAGAAGGAAGTTTGTGAATTTGCACTTCCTGAGAATTCTTAATGGGGCAGAGTTCCTGTGCTAGGAAAAATTTCATTTTGAAACCCACCTAAACGAGTGTTGCCCTTGCCGCTGACATTTTTAATCCTTTACTTCTGCTTCTGTGGCTGAAAATTGGAAGTAGGTCATGCTGCAGCCTTACCTGTTACAGATTCTCTGCCACAGATGGAAAAGAAGGACCTGCCTCAGCAATTCAATAAAGTTAATCAAAACCAGATAATCATAAGATATGAGGCTTTCTCCAAAGCAAAATTAACGCTGAAGTCACAGGAGCGACAAATAGGAGAGAAACTCTAACAGAGAAGTTGATACAACTCCAAAAAGCTCCAGATGTTCATTTGCAGGTAAAAACTTGTAATTAAACTTTCCAGACACTGCATTTCCAGAGATTAGAACACTGAACTTTACATATGAAGCGCTGATGAATATGAAACCAAACGAAATGATTCCAGTCAGATGGGAACAGGCTGATTCCAGACATCTGTAATCTGGGTATTTATAATCAGCCCTTACAGTCACTTTTACAAGGCTGTCCTTGAGAAAATAGAGCAGTACAACATTAATCAACATTTCACCTGAGGCTGAGGACTTGGAACACAAAGAAATTCCTCTGAAATTCCAATCATCCTTCAAAAATGTGTTGGATCAAAACCTTTCAGTTGTTCTGGGCACAAGATATTTTATATTTACTAGTCCAGTTTTGGCTAAACTCAGTAAAATCTGGGGTAGATCAGAGCCTCTGTGTGAATTCCAGTCACTTATTTTTTAAAAATAAGTCTAGACATCTAAAAGCTCACATATATGTGTGAATATATATTGCATGGGCACGGTGCTGTGTGGTATCTGCATGGCAGGATGGAAAAAGTCTTATCACAAAATGCTCCAGAGAAAAGAAATTAGTAATAAATGATCCCTCACCTGGCTCATCAGTGTCATCTAATGCTTTCTATGACGTGATGGAATTCTTTACAGATTTACAGCTACTCCACAATTTTCCAAATATTTATTCCCAGCCTTTCCACACATTCCAAAGCAATCCTCCACTTCACTGAGAAATCTTTAAACTCCCCCTTTAATTTCACTGCTGAATTCCTTGCAAGAAGATGCTTGGGCTGGTATTTTGCATAATGTAAACACCTGCATATAGGAGGGCTGCAATAAGAAGTTAATTATGTCATAAGAATTGCAGGGTCTTCCTTTGGATTTTCCCTGAGAAGCAAAGCCAAGTCCCACTTGCAGCCTGTCAGCTTTCCTTTGAATTGCCACAATAATTAATATTCTTTTCATCTAAAAGTCTGCCACCAAAATGGCCCAGGTGGTTTCAAGAGCTGCTAAAAGCTGCTAAATACCTCTGGCAATGACGCCACAATGTCACTAGGATGATGGCCTTTTCCCACCAAAAAATCAGTCACAAATTTAGTTTAGGTGTTTTAAATGCAGTTCTACACATTTTTCTATGCATTCACGTATAGAAGGGTTTATACACAGATATATCTAGAGATATAGAAGTGAAAGGAACAGGGGTGATTACTGAATGTAAAGAAACAAAGGAGAAGATGACTCAATATTCCAAGAACACCTAAATTTCCAGCTCACTGCTCATCCCAGAGCACAGACAGTCTTGAACTTGCAGGTTAGAAAATGTCAAAAAATGCATCACTGTTCAGCAAAATCCAACAGAGAAGGAAGCAAGGGAAATAGAAATAAATAAAAAAAGCCTGTGGAATGCTAGAAGCTCACACAAGCTCTAAAATCAAATTTTGAAGTGTAACCAAGCCTTCCTTGGCTTCCCCAGGCCCACAGAAGTTCAATTAGCCACAAACTACTCCCAAAGTTTTCTGTTAATGTAAGCAAAGCTGCTGTGCCACCTGGTGAACGTTTTCATATGCAAGAGTCTCTTTTGCTGTATTTCTCAATATAAAAGGCTAATTCAAGTGCTCTTGGCAACCTTTGTTGGTGCCTGCATTAAGATGTGTGAATAGTTGCAATCAGTAATGAGAGAGAGACTCCTGCCACCGCAGAGGACTGGGCTTTTGTCAGCACATAACTAATGTGCTCATTATTTCTCTGCAATACATGTTTTAATTTTGGAGAAAATGAAGCAGCATTATTTGTGGCACACAGGGGAAAAAAAAAATCTGCAGGGATAATATATTGGAGTAGAATATCACTGTGTTTGTAGATCATGATCTGATCAATCGTGATCAATGATAAAATTGGAATTAGATGATCAGATTTGATCATGTGAAATGTGTTCACTTTCAATAGTTTTTCATTGAACATTAAATAATTCTTGGCCCATCAGCTGCATGGATCAATCTATTAAAAATATTTAATAACACTGTGGCATTAAATGTTCTCCAAAGTGTTAAATCAATGCTATCAGAAACAAACTGCACAAGATGGGTTATTCTCAACATTCTGAATTAAATATCCAGAATAAAGGCTCTGTTAGATATCTGAAATATGTTCTGGAAATGCATAGTGACAGCACTCCAAAGTTGTTCTTTTGGCCCATCCCTTTGCCAGATGACCCCATATTTATGAATATGGTCACCAAAAGTCATGAATTCTGTCAAATTCATGACACAATTATCCCAAATTTAGGACACAGACAGGTTGGGCCTAATATGCACTAAGCTGCTCCAATAAAGACAGGAAAAATACAGGAATGTGGAATTCCTGATAATCTTATCCTACATTGCTTGGTGGCTCTTTCTTATTTGTCCTGATTTTTTACCTAATAGAAAATACATCCTTTAATTTGAAGGAAGTCTGGATTCAGATCAAACCTTAATTCACATTTCATGCTCTAGAAAATCCACCTTCCCAGAAGACTGAAGAAAATATCTTCAGAATTTTAGAGAAGGTCAACACTTAAAGTATGTCTTGGCTCAATATCTATATGGTTTTTCAGTCTCTTAAATTGTTCTGCTACCTTGAATTCAGTTTAGGGAAAGTAATTTTCTCTGTATATTTTCCCACCAGTTTTTTGATGATTCAGCCAACACACTGATCCTCCTTCTAGAATTAGTTAATTTATATTTTCTCTTGACTTCAATATAATTTGTACTGTTGGACCCGCTCCTATTGTATTTATTATTTTCATACTTTAGGTCTATAACTTCTGCATGAGAATAAAACCAAATTAACCCCACTATATAGAGGTCTAAATCATTTGGCAAGATATTGTGTTTTCTAATAGAAAACACCATCAGTTTTTGGACAACTAAATGAACTTTTGGAATAATCCAGAAATGTATTTTCTGCAGGACTTTCCTAAGGTGAACAACAGTGAGTTATAGATTTCAACTTTGCTCCCATTTGTCATCGAGTAACCAAATAATAATTATTTATAAGGGCATAAATCTTTTTGGGTATAGATGGAAAGGTTCTATCAGATGGCAGGTGTGGCCATTGGCCATTATACATTTATTAAAGGTTTTCTTTCTGGTATCTAAGGCCTCAGCCCTTTAGAGAAAGTTAATTAAAGTCCAAAACTTTGTGACAGAAAGAAAACACATATTTTCCTTTCCTAAAAAGTTAACGTTTCTGGATGAAAAATTTACCTTATATTAAAATAAGAAAGGAAATTGAAGGCCTCATTTGGATGATATATAGGATTTTTCTGCTTTTCTTTCTGTTTCCTCTTCAGAAGCTGCTCTCTCCTTCCTCAGCTGCCCAGGGCTCTTTAAAATGGGAAGATCTCCAGTGTGCCATGGATTATATCCACAACCCCAGCTCCAAAGCACCCCTGCCAGCTCCCAGGGCTTTGTGATATCTGACAATCCTTTATTGCTTAATTTGACATGAGACACGCCCTTCGTATTATCAAGGGCAGATTATTCAGCCTGGAGGAGTCTCATTGATCAGACACCAGTTTGTCAGCACCCAACCACTTCTAGGGGCTGAGATCCCATAAATCTGGGATTTTGATCGTTCACCAGGTACAGCCTGGCTGCCCTCACGGAGATTTTTGGGTGGAAAACCAGGGTGGGAGTTGGGGAGATGTCCCTGGGTGTTCTCCCTTCAGAGGATGCAAATGATTTCTCACACAGCCCACACCTGCCAGGATTTCCTAAATCCCAAATCTTGAGCTAAAAGGCATCCTCTTAAGCCTATCACGAATTTAGGTCCTGTCAGACATCCCATTCTTTCTTTTTCTTAGAAAATACCTGCATATCAACTCTTGTCTCTTTTATTTACCTTCCTGCTCCTCCTTATTTACAAATGTCCAACAAAATCCCAACACAGGTACGACATCAGTGCTTTTCTTCTGTTCAGTTCTGTTCTCTCTTCACCTCAGGACGAGGCATTTGCTTTTGTTCCAGAGTTATTTCCATGAGCTGGCTGCTACTGACAACAGCTTTTCTGTTAATACTGAAAAGTGGTGAATTAGTTGTTTGACTGACTGAGCTTCTATGTTTGGAAATCAATATTAAATTGCTGCTACTAAAATACAGAGATATCCATAAACTCGTTATGTAGAAAAACGACTTGGAAAAGGTGAGAAATAGAGCTTAAAAATACCAGTTTATTGCTACAATTACAGTGCATTCATAAAAGAGTTTCCTCAACTCAGTGCTAATATCAGATTCTGGGTCAGTCTCAGAAGAAATACACCTCTCTTTTTCATTCTTTTCTCCTTTTCTCTGTGTTTATCACCATTACAAATGAACAGCATCCATTCTGTGCACAATATTTCTCAAAAACAAAATAAAAATTGAAATATGGAAACCTCTATCATGATCCCTCATGTAAATGTGACTTTCCCACCCTGCAGGTTGTGCTCACCCAGCACAGGTCCAGGATGCAGCAGATGGAGGCTTGGCTTTCTTCACAGAAAACTTGTGCTGGTTTTTAAAGGATTACTCCAAAGCTCAGGTTTCTTTTGGAATAAACTAAAAGCAGGGCTGCATTTCTGTCTGCTGTGCATAGAGGAAAAACATATTTATCACATTACAGCACTGAGGCTGGAGATAAGCTCTGCCATTTCCCTACGAGCAAATCCAGACATCTGGGGGAAAAACAAGTTTAGCTGTCAGACAGGATACACAGCAGGGCTGAGCAACAACTGTGGCTGCTTCTTTTTCACAACAAGCAGACATGGCTCATTACAGTTAGATCATTATCCTGCTGGAAAATGGGATCCTCCAAGAAGGAAATCATTGTTTATTAGGGCTTAGGATGTCTTAAAGTTCTCAGGTTTAAACCAGGCCTACCTCACACTTGAGGGGATTCATCCTGCTGGGGGAAAATGTGAGTGTGCACCTCATTTGTGAGAGAGATTCCAGTCAATTTTTAAATGTCAGATTAAAAAATAAAAGAGGTTTGGTTTTTGTTTTTGTTTTTATTATAACTCATATTCTCTTATATTCTACTCAATGCTAAATACTTCTGTGACAGAGATATTTTGTGAATGAGCTGAAGCAAAATTCCTTTGGAACCATCTAAAAATGCAATTTATCAAATTCTCCTGTATTTCCAAGTACAAACTATTGAAAATGTTTGTCATCTGAGCCATGGGTAGAATTCCCCTGTCTGTCTCCCCTGATTCAGAGATTTAGAACCATGTTTTAGTTAATGCTCATGCAAAAGGCTGTGCTGCAAAGTATTTCTGTGATGAGTGTGACAGTAAAGAGGTTTATTATTTTTAGCACACTCAGACTTGCAGTGAAATTTCTTCAGGTTTCATGGAATAAACTGTGTCCTTCCATTCCTGCACAGTCAGGTTCTGGCCTGTAATTCTTAGGTGGCAAAAAGCACAACCGTTTCTAGAAATACAGAGGATAAACAGGCACGAGTTCATGTATTCCATACATGAACTATGAGAAATTACACATATTTCCATTATCTACATAGTTCAGGCAATTTTAGCTGTGTTTCTGGGAATTAGCACTGGCTTAGAGGTAAATAAAGAGAATTTCTGAAGGGATATGATGCCAGGCTGTTGGACAGAGCAGTTCCAGTCCAGAAACATCAGCAAGCTGCTAAACTCCAGAAAGGTGTCAGAGCCATGAGGGGGTGATGGGTACTGGACATTTCTCCTACAGGGATGAAATTCATCACATGAAATGTCCAGAACCTAAAAATTAACATCAAATTGGCCTCTTAGATTTGCAGAATTCTCCCTTCTAGCTCTGGCAGGAATACTAATTACTGCCTTGGACTGCACAGCTCAATTTTAGGTGGCTAAAATGAAATTAAAATGGTCCCCTTCTAAATGAAGGCTTTGCTTAAAAGAACAGAGGCAATCCTGAAAACAAGGTGTGTGCCATTACTGCCAAAAAATTTACAAGTAGCAAGAATACAATTTCCCATTTTTATAGCCTCATCTGTATAAGCATTTTTATAGTCACTTCCATAAAAATGTCTAAAAGTGCTCCATAAATATTAATGAATTAACCTCCCCTGCGTCCCCATATGGTGGGTATTTATTTTTACATTGTAGAGTAGGAGAAACAATTGCAATAAAGCCAAGCTCTGTGCACAAGTCCAGCTCCCAATTCTTTTAGAGAATCAGGAATAAATAATCCTGGATCCTTGATGGTAAACTCAAGGATGAGTTGTTTACCCTGCCATAGGCAGCCCATGACTCCAGAGCAATGGGATTTCCAAAAAACCTTGTGCCCTGTAAAACCCAGCAAAACTCCCCAAAATCAAACCTCTCTAAAAATGTACATGCCTGGAATAAAGAGGTATTTTGGTGCTACAGTTCCATAGCTGCCTGTATTCCTGCAGATCACAAAATTGTTCTGCACAATGATATTTTTAACGTGTCAATTTTAATGTTTTAAGGGTGGACACGTAAGAATGTAATCCAAGAAACACCAAATGATTTCAAGGAAGAAGAAGTACAAGAATCCAAATTTGTTCCTGATAAGAGAGACTTAACTAAATAAATATAACTCCATAATAAGTTAAAAATCCATGTAAGGCTCTTACACATTGTTTGCACAAAACATCCCAAAAACAAACAAACAAACAAAAAAACCCAAAAAAATCTGCCAGAAATAATAAAACCAGCTCAAATTACAGAACTATTCTGCTCACATAACAGAGTGTGCAAGAATTAGTACAAATCATTCCATGGAAATACTTCTTTGAAAAGACAATTTCTGAGTGTTAGGACATGGTTTGGAAAAATCCTCCTACTTTACTATTCATTTTACTTGTTTTTTCTTCCTCCTTTTTTTCTTTCCCCAGCTGAATCTTTCTCTTGCAATGCAGCAAACACAAACCCAGAGTGGCCAAGTTACCAAGTGCCATTGAAAATAAACATATTTTATGGCTCCAACACACATTTTCCTTAGAAAATTAATTTCATTAATAACTTAACTGAACAATCAATCCCTGTGCTGCTCACAGATTTTTCCCATTATCCCATAAGAAGGTAAGGGATCCATTTGTTGAAATCCACAGCAGTTAAATATCAGTGTTTTTCTCAAAGCAATACCTGATCCACTGTCTGTACATCTCCAGTACCAAACTTCATTTCAGCTTTATCAGGAGCTGCATGATATTGATATACAGAGAGGAACTTGCATAAAATTTATATTCCACCCAGAAACCTTCTCAAGAACATTTTTATTTCTTTTAATGTCTGAGGGAATATCTGACAGAATTGTTCCCAGTGACAGAGACTGAGAATTAACATTTCAGAGCATGCTTTGATACACATTGACTTAAAACCACCTTATTTTGATCCATGTTCAAAGTCTCCAAAACTAAAGCCAAAGTTGTTGGAAGAAATAAAATTTATTAACTGCTTCCAAAAGGAATCAGAACAACTTTGGGACAGGCACTGGTGGAAGGATGGAAGCAGTTCTCTGAGTGGCTCTGAAGGAAAGACACAGCATAATTTGAATAAAATACAATCACTCAGGAATCATCCAGAGAGAAAGCATCAAGAAATGAATAAAATTTGATTTAGAATTGTAGAGGGTTTTCTCTTTAACTGAAAACCAAATTATGTTAAACCACGACAAGAATGGGTAAAAATTAATGTTTCTACAACCACATCTAAATTCAATGGTGTCATCACTCTATTGCACTTTTTCATGGAGATGATGTAATATTAATATAATAATAAATGAGGCATTGTGCACCTAAGTGTGAAGTCAATGTGTGATGTGTGAAATCACACATTAATGTGTGATTTCTCTTCAGTTCTTCCTCAATTCAAAACAACTAAAGTACAAGATTTAGAGGGTGGAATTGACAATTTTTGACAAACATTGACAGAATTTTAGTAGAATCAATTTTTAGTAGGAAAAAAAAAATCATTTCACTTTCCAGTTGAATACAAACCCAAAATCAGATAAATTCAATCTGCACAGGGAAATCCATGCATTCCACTGAGCCAAAGAGTCTGCTGACTACAGCAGAGGGAAAACTGGGTAATTAGGCCAAATCCTATAATGCATATTTAGGATTTAAGCTTATGAGAATAGTCTGTGAGTGATGATTATTATAATGAGATGACAAAAGCTATTATTTTCCTAATTGTTTTGTGAATGTATGGGAAGAAACAGCCTGTGAACGATTCTCTGCTCTAAACCTGAAATCTGTGGGAGGAAGATGCCACGACCTCACAAAAACCTCACATCCCATTACTGGCAGGAACAAGAAAAGGAACTTTCCTTCCTCCCACAAGGACACAGACACCAAAGTCAGAAGAGTTTTGTGCCTGGCAGCGATGCCAGTGAGTCCTGAAAGGGAATTTGGGGGTCTTAGTGCATTTCCATTAATCACCTCAGAAATAAATTCCTTTTCTCTCCCACTATGATGAGGCACAAAATTATCCATGTGGCAAGGGCTGAAACATTTGTTCACTGTTTTAATTTCATTTTATTCACTTCTTATCACCTGGGCAGCAGTAATAGCTCTCTCACCAGGATAACTTGTCTGGATTCTTTTGTTGTTCTTTTGGGGACTCAGTAATTTTTACAGTGCAAACACCTTCAGTGCTGTTTATTTCCGATGATGAGATTTTGCACTTTCTCTCTGTTCTCTGGTGAACTCCATGGCAGAGAGGGGAGTAATTACCTGGCATTCCACTAATCCTTCTCTGCCATGCAACAATGTCTCTTTTGTTGTTTAATCTCTCTTTTTTCATTTTTCTTGCATTTTGGACAGCATTGGGGTTTTAAATTGTGAATCACCACAAGAATCCCTCTTAAAAGACTCTACTTAACATTCTGGCCTAAATTGTCAGGACATCATTTCACTCCTTCCATCATTTCTAAAATACTTTTCCATCTCATCCCTCCCCAGAGACCAATTTGGATTATGCAGGCTCAGGGAGGCTTCTCCTGTGCTGCCTCATTGAAACATTTTTGTACCACACGAAGCCTTTTCACTCCAGAGAAATATTGGCTCTTTCTGTCTCTCCTAAAATACAGCTGGGCTCCTCTTTTCTGCTGCACTCTTAATTCTTTGGGATTATGTAAGAAACAACTTCTTATTAGGGAAGTATGAGCTCAGAGAGATCAAAGCCCTGCTCTCAGCTGTGTTCAGGTTCCTTTTTACCAACGGGGACTTTAAAGCAAGGCTCGATGTCTCGCACTAAGTGGATTCAGGGACACATTTTTTACCACTTTGCCATGAAATTCTGGTATTGTGCGACTCGTGGGCTGCCTCTTTTCAGGAAAATTGTTTTATAGAAAGGGAGGACATCCCACCTTGCTCTCTAAGTATCATCAAAGGGGAATTTATCAATGTGCTCGTGGAGGATATTGTTCCTCCAGCAGAGTGGATGCATTACATGGTTTCATTTTTCCCAGGAAGAATGTGCTGTGTCACAGTTATCCTCAGCAGCTGCAGCTACAAAGGCAGCAAAAGTCACACTCACAATCTGTCTCAGAGAAACACAATTTGAGCAACTTAGAGTTCCTCGCTGCTGGTTTTGTAAGGTAAGCACAAGAAATTTCTAAAACAAGGAGAATTCCAACTAAGCATGTTCATATTGGGTGTATATGGACAGAAACAGATTACACTTGCACAAGAAAAAGCCCTTATCATATAAGTATGATGCTTACATAGGAATAAATTATTATTCAGTGGTAATCTAACTGGAAAAGCTAAATAAGAAAAAGCTGAGCTTTTTTGGCAGCATTTTTCCCAATCAGGCTCAAAGTGCTTTACAGAGAACACAAATATCGTTGTCAAGCTGACAAAATGAGATCCAGAGAGAAAAACTGAGCCTCAGTTTCCCTCTGCCTTTAGAGTGTTTGGGGATTCATTGTTTTGTGGGAAAAGGAGAACCTAGGAGAGAGAGAAGGCTGAGAACATCTCACATCTAAACATAATTTGCCTGTATATGGGTAGCACCATGAGCAAACTTAAAAGCACAATGAAAACATTCCATAATTTTAAGAAAATCTAGGAAGAATCAGAAAAAATATTCTCCAATATGAGATAAAGATGTTATATATCTATATATATTTAATATAATATATAACTTTATATTATATATATCAATATATATTTTATAATATATATATTGATATATGATCATATCAATATAATATATCAACATATAATATTATATTATCATAATAAGCATTACTTTTAAACTTCTGAGATAAATGAGGGCTGGATTTCTGTCACAGAATTTGATTCAAATATTTAACAAAGTTTATTTTTTTATAAAACCCCAATATTTTCTCAAGGATCAATTTCATACATTTGGAATGTCACTTGATGAATTTCATGCAAGATCATTTTTGTAATAACAAATTAAATCATGCCATTAAAAAATTGCCTAATATTGTCTGTGAAAGGGGAAGGCAAGCACTTTCTTAGGAAATTCCTTTTGTGAGTGTTCACAGTAGCAAATTAAAAGAATTTTTTTTAGATGGGTATTGTGTGGAGAGGTTGAAAGAGTTCTATCACGACTCTCTGCAGACAGATGTTTTACTTTGAGTGGATTTGCTGATTGAATAGAGGCCAGGAGTGCTCTGGTATTTTAAAATTTCTTAATTCTCATATATTATGTCAAGCCTGCAACAATCAGAAGGAAACCCAGACAATGGGCTCAGCACAGAGAGTTATCCTTTCCTTCCTGGCGTGGATGGTGCCTGGAAAATCCATCCATTTTTTAAAAAATTTATGAAAAATCAAGGTTATCATCTAGAAAAGAGGTAGACTGTGAAATCTGCTTTAGCCCATTTGCTTTGCATGGCCTTAAAGGCACAGTCCCCAGTAAAAGAATTGTGTTTTCTCACAAATACAGAATTCTGTTTTATAAACTGGGAGTAAATTCCAAGAGACTGCACAAATCAATAAATGAATTGATATTAAGGTGTGGGGTCGAGCCTGGTGGTGCCCTGATGGCAGTTTCAGTGTCCTGCTGCCAGAGAGCAGAGTTAGGTGGGGTTTTGGGAAGGAATTGCTCCCTGGGAGGGTGGCCAGGCCCTGGAATGGAATTCCCAGAGGAATCGTGGCTGCCCCTGGATCCCTGGAAGTGCTCAAGGCCAGGTTGGACATTGGGGCTGGGAGCAGCCTGGGCCAGTGGGAGGTGTCACCATGGCAAGGGGTGGAATGGTGAAATGGGATGAGATTTAAGGTCCCTTCCAGCCCAGATCACTGGGATTTTGTGATTGAGACACATCACACGATCCCTCAGCCACCATGCAACCACCCAGGCCTCAAAACGCAACATTCAAACTTCACCATTCCCCTTTACCACCCACAAGTCCATTACCTTTGGTTTAGGAGGATTTTTAATTGAAAATTAGATGTCAGATTGCTGCCTGGCCTCCATTATAAACTTCATTTTCCTGTGGAATCAGCCTGTTTGTGGCTGACAGGCTCATCCCTCTGCTGCCCGCGCCCAGCAGCGCTGCCGGCGCTCCGCTCGCTTCATTATCGTCCCGCAGGAAGGGACAGCAGGCCTGATTAAGTCGAGTTAATGCTAACAACCCCTGTCATGTTAATCAGCATCCAGGGGCCTCTCTTGGAAGGTCTCAGACACGTTTTCCATGGAGCTCAGGGAGGGGAGCACTCAGAGGTCACCCGTGCCCAAAGGAAGGACCGCTTGAACTTCATCGGTGCTGACAGACACTTGCTGCCCCTCCACCGTGCTCTGACCTTCTGCTGGTGGCTTTACAAGCACCCCGAGCAAGCTGCTGCATTGTCTTTCTGCCCCTTTCCTCCAGGTTTAATCCAAATCTTCCTGTCTGCAACCTAAACCCTTCACATCCTGTCCATCTAAATAGATTTTTACGCTCCCCTTCCCTCCCTGGCTGTTGTACACATTCCAGAAGCCCGGCCACGGAAAAAACAAACAAAACAGAAAATAAAAAATAATTTCCTGAGTCTGATACTCTTCCTCCTCCAGGCTGAGCTTCCTGATCGATTCATCTGTCTGGAAACCAAGTGCTGAAAGCTGGGCACAGTCTGAGCCCCGTGTGTGGAGCAGAACAAGGAGTTTGATCACCAACCTGTCTGTGCTCATCCACAGCTTCTTCCAAACGAGGTCATGACATTCTGAGAACACCGTGCTGGCCCCTTCTTCCACTTGTTTTAACACAGCTGTCTGAATTTTTTGTGGCCCACAAAATATAATATATTTTCTACAATAATTATCATTTCTAGCTGACAGAGCTGAGGTGTTTTCTACTCTGCGTTTGCTCTTCCCAGCCACCCCTGCCTTTCTCAGTGGTTTTTTTTTTATGTTTGGGTAGGATCAGTCTTTATTCTTATCCACTCATCCAGTGTAATTTCCTAATCAATGTTTCTTCAGTATTTTTTAATAGCTGATATTAACTGCACCAAAAGACACATAACAAAGCTTGTACTCCCCCACAAAGCCTTCTGTTACATAAAGAAATCAGACTGGTCTGAGATGAATCATTATTTTAAAAAAATATCTGCTGACTCTTGTCATGTTGGTGTGTTAGAGATACCTCTGAGCAGTGAAATAAAGCCAACTGCTCTGCAAATCAGAGCTCCTGGATTTTGCCTTTCTGAGGAAGACATCAATTTTGCTTTCTCCCAGTTCTCCATCTGCCTCTAACGCACACACAGTTCTGATATTTACTGTGCAAACACTTCTCAGGATTAATTCAGGCCATGGCTTCCAACACGATCACGTTCTTAATGACCATGTTCTTAATATTAATACAAAATTTCAAGTAGTTCTCAATCAGATCAACCTCTAAAAATCAATATTGTAGTAATTATTACAGTGGGCAGCAGTATGATAAATTAAAATATGCTTGTTCAAATAAATCCACATGTAAATGAGTTCTTTTAGATGGTAAGAGTAATTTCTAAATGCCTTAAAAATATGTCCTGCAAAGTATACAGGGAAAGGCTTTTGGGTCCTTTGCCCATTAAAGCAGTTTTCTATTTATTTGCTGTTTTAAAATACAAAAGGGCACCAGGGAAATTCCTGACTTCTTCCAGGATACCTGCATAAACCAAGTTATTATACATTCACCATGAGCCACAGTACAAAGTACCACTCAATCAATTTTTAATAATTGGATCCGTCTTAATCCACAAATTACCTGAAAGTGAGGTTAAGTCCTCAAAACTGATAAAAATATTCTTTTTCAAGCAGTGACAGCATCCTGCTATATTACTGACCTGAAAATCATAAAAGTTTGTCTTTTCATGGTGGCAACAGCTGTGGTCTGATCATTGCCAAAAGCTACAGGTTTTAAGAAAATAAATTATATATTCTTCAAAACATATTTTTCAAGAAAAGAACTCCAAGATAATTCGCTTTCCTGAGGTGGCCACCATTTCTAAAATCTACATTTTTCCTTATTCAAGGACAATCACTGGCTTTATGACCAAGAAATGATGATAAAAAAGGAAATTATAGGTTGCATTGTAAGTGGTTAAACTTCTGCAGAGTGAGGTGAGAATTTTGCCAGCAATTCATTTTTCTTCTAGGAGAATATAAGAGACAACAAAGTACCAAAAAACAGGTATTTAACAGAAAATAGACAAAATGTGAGCAGAAAAATGGGATCAGTTTCTACTCCTGTCCTAAGGAAATGAGCACTTTTACAGAAGAGGTCAATTAGGATCACTCCCCCTAAAGGTTAATTAAGCCTTAACCCCTGGCAGGCACATATAAAATTGGAATTTGTATTGCAGAGCAGTGTGATCTCATGGCAAGATGTTGGAACAGGTGGCACAAGCAGGCACTTCACAGAGGAAAAAAAAATTAAAAGACTGCAACTTTCACTTTGTAGTAATTGCTTCAAAAACACATTATTCTACATTTGGATAACAGTCCTGATTTGTGCTTCCTGATGCACATGATACATTAGTGGAAAATTAATAATAATAATAATAACCAAGAACTGTTCAAATGCATTTTAATGCACTCGAGAAGTTCTTTTTGCTCTTTTATTTGAGAAGAATATCTAAAAACTCACCCACTCCTAAATAATTCCTTCATGACTGGCACAGGACACGTTCAACACATCAGGTGAAATCAAAACCAGATCTTTAAAACCTACAAAACTCAAGAGTTCAGATGGTAAATCAAACCAAACATGCAAGGAGATGAAAAGCAACTTTTCCCAAGAAATGGAACACCCCGTGGGTCAGTGATGTCCAAAAAGGGTCTAAGTTTGGGAATTTAAACTGGTTTTAGCCATGAGCTTGGTTTGGCTCTCAAAACTTGAACCACTTTTGTGTTCCTGGAGTGTTGAAATGGGTGAGGTTTTGGCTTTTATTCCACAAAAAAAAAAAAAATGTAGATGAATAGAATGACAATGAGAATATGGGTCTGATAATATGATAATAAGGACAAGGGTTTCAAATCTATTGGGTTTGTAATTTAGATTTTTGTTTCATTTGCACCCATGCAGAGGGGAAGGAAGTCCACCAGAGCCAGCTGAGCTGGAAACCTCAGGTAAATATTCCTTCCCTTTATTGCAAACCTTTGTTTGAGGCACTATTCAGGGACAGGCAGTGCCCAGATTTGGTGTCACTACTGATGACACTTCACATTCCTGACTGGTTTTCCTTTGAAACAGACTTTTATTTCCTTCTGACACAGTTTTGAAAAGAAAATGTGCCTCAAGTATGTTGTGAAAGCACGAGGCTGAGAGGCACAGATGTTATTACTTGCTGCCATATGCTGTTAAAGCTTTAATAATATGCATTTATACTAAGTTAAAAATGGTACTTCAGCGCTCTGAATGTCAGCAAAAGAACTGTTCATTCCTTGGTAAAACACACCAACAAATGGAGCAACACTCTGAAAAGTGATGCTGGATTTTTGACTCCGCACAAGTGGATCCTTGAGGACTTCTCTGTAAAAATCAAGCAGATCATTAGGAGTCCCTCTAAACCATTTTATATTGACATTCTTGTTTTCTGAAGCAGCAGCTTTCAGTTATGTTCTCGTTTGGTTTATTTGACAGCCTCCTCTCACACCATTTTCAGACATAAACGCGAGCCACAGGCTAACATGGAAACAGAGAGCAAACCCTTGTGCACATCCAAAGCTTTTTAATATTTCTGAAACCTTTGGCACCATAAAAATTGAGACATGACCATTACCTCACCTGCCCCTTGGACAAAATCTCCAGTACATGTTCCATTCATAAGCTTTGCTACAGAATGCTTTCGTGTTTTTCAACATTCTGCCCAAAAGCTCCCATTTTGGAAAGGTTTTCACTAAACTGAAGGAATATTTGCCTGAAGTTTCCAGCTCAGCTGGCTTTGGTGGGTCTTCCCTCTCCTCTACACAGGTGCAAATGAAACAAACAAACAAAAATCTAAATTAAAATTCCAATTAGCTTGCAACCCTTGTCCTTAATATCATATTATCAAACCCATGTTCTCACTGACATTTCATTCATCTGCTGCTGGTTTTTGTGGCATAAAAGCCAAAGCCTCACACATTTCAACAATGGTAGTTGAAATCAATAGCAATTGAATATCAAATCAAGAGTTTCAAATGAGGTAGTTGAAATCTGGGGTAGTTGTCTAAGAGTTGGTCAGACCAAACCACAACTGCGTGGAACACCCAAATTATTCACAGGGAATTGTGCCCAACTCCACAGGGAATTTCAGCCCAGCTGGTGGGAAGTGAACGTGCACCAATCTACTCTATATCCCATCATTATTGTGGTTTTCCACTGAACATTTTTAAGGAAATACAGATGAGACCTTCTGAGAAGCCAGCAGTACTTTATATTTGGGGTTTTTTAGGGTTTTAGGGGTTTTTCTTTTTGCACTGAAGATGACAGATCACTGAGATTACAAAGTACCAGTCCTGGTTCTAAGTCACCTCTCCTTCAGGGTGAAATTCCACTCTCAGCAGATGAAACGTAATAAAAATCTGATTTTGAACAAATATTTCTATTTGAAATACGGTGGAAACACTTTATCATGCTTATTCGGTGTATTTTCCTATTTTTTATGGGAGCCTTCAAAACCTCCACAGTCTTTAGCAAAAAAATCAAACAATTTAATTGCAAAATAACTCAGTCCCAATCAGTTGAGGCCAAACAACTCAGACAAGCATTTCCAAACTCTCTGAACGAAAGTCAATGAGAGCTGAAGACAAACTGCCTCTAACCAAGTGTTTGCTCAGGGGCCCTGATGAAGCAGCTGGCTCTTTCCCGTGGAGATTTACTCAAAAAAAAGTCCTGCCAATTTTTTTTTCCAGCAGATTTTGTTTGCTGCCTGTGAGAAGGGCTCCTGTACCTATACCCATGAGCATATGGATGTGTAGGGAAGAGGAGGCGACAGCTACAACCGCTAAATGTGAAATCTGCATCATCAACGGCAGAACAGGAAAAAAGTTCTGTTAATTAAAACTTGAAAGGCTCTCTCTAACATTCACTCCAAGTAAATTTTGTCCCCATAATTTGCCTTTGGAAAAAAATCCCTTTCCCCCTAAGCCTGTTTCTGCCTTCCTTATTTGTTTTTATTTAATTTCCAAAGTCAGTCACTTTCCGCTCTTTCTGATAACTGTGGCCAAAAGATGATAATTATGACTAAATGATGATAATTATGGCTAAAGCATGGGATGGCAGGTGAAATTAACCCCTCTTTCCTCTGCTTTTCAGGGCAAAGGGGATCTCCCCTTCTCTCCCAGCCCGGGGGAAGCGCTGCCCTTCCCTCCCTCATCGCCAGGCTCAGGGCTCCCTCTCCTGTTCCAACACATTTTTCACCACTGTGCTTTCAAACAGACCCGAACACACAAAAACCTGGGATATCCAATGGAATCAAATACACAGGAAAGAGTATACCTTTCAATTCCTTAATATCTGGAGTATGGCAATTAATATTAACTCCTCAACTCTTGGAACATCTTTTATCACATCACAAAGCTTTGCCATCAGCTCAGGCCACAGGACCAGACTGTGCCCTGCCAGTGGGGGTACAAGTAGAAAAACAGCCAGAAAAACCATCTTGGGACAATCATTAAAACTCTTTAAAACAGAAAAGAAAAGAAAATAATGCCAGAAATTCGGTAGTTATTCTGCATTTAAAGAGAGATTTAGCATTAATAAACATAAACAAGGAATATTTCATTTTCTTTTAAGAAGAAATTCCCTGGGATTATTCCATCTATAAGAGAACCACAGGCAAGGAGCTGACATGCTGTCAAAGGAGAAAATTTTAAAAAAATCTCAGAGCAATAAAATGTATTTTATTTAATCAACATCAATCTAGAAATATTCAGCGGTCACCCACTGCTTTCCAACCAAAATATTTGATTTCAAACCCACCAAACACAATTAATTTTATTAAAAAAGAGGAGACAGATGAAAAAGAGCAAAAATCACAGATTCTGTTTAGACTAGATTAAAAAAAAAATAAAATTAACACCTTATAACGAATGAATAAAGGCAAAACAACACCCCAAAACTTGGTCTATGAGAGGGTAATAGAATAAAGTCATCTATGGTGGGAGGAAATAAAAGCCAATTTCTAATAAATATTTAGTCAGACAATTTCTGTGGTGGAAATGTAACACCGGATTGAGCTAATACACGTAGGACTTAAAAGAGAAACTTCACTGCCATCATATAAATCAACAAGTAAATAAAATAAACACAAAATATAAAAGAACCATGAACAACTACAGCAGAAGTAATGCGAGCTGACGATCAATGAATTTAATGGAAGCCTTTCCAGTGCCATTAATAAAATTCAGAGCTGGTTTTTGTGCTGGGAGCTGGTGGCAGTTTTAGGTGATACAATCATTTTCAGGCATTAAAGCACAATGATGACAGTGCCTTCTGTCTGTGCTGGGGAGGGGAGGAGGTGTAAGATTGCCATTAGGGGAAGATGAAATGTTCCTCCATCCACACGGGAACGGGGAGCTGATAAAATATTCCTGGCAATGCCCTTGAGATAACCACCTGTCACACCACCAGAATGTGCTCCTGAGTTATTTTCTGCTGTAGTTCCATTCCCAAATCCCTGTTTTCACTGTAGCATATTACTTTTTTAGTGGCTGGTACTCCATACAGCACACGGATAAATTTCCTCTCTGCCGATGGAATTTTTAATGAAGATAAATTATAATCATGACATTTACATCTCAATGATTTTCACAATTGAAACATTCTCTTAATCCTGGTGCACATGCTGTAAGTGGGTTACGCAGCCAGATACTAAAGCAATCATTTTATCATTGTCAGAGTGAATATAATGCCTACAGCAATCAATTGGACTTTTATGGGAACAGTTAGCTCAGCTGGTTTTGTATTGAAAAAAATGCACTGAAGTGCCCATTATCCATCTCCACTGTCAAAGGACAAGTCAGGATCTTGGCTTTCATTCCCAAGAGTGTGAAACTCTGTCTTACAACCAAAACAAGAAGATTAGAAAGGACTAAAGTGGTCAGAAATGGCCAACAGCAAAAATTTCAAGAGCCCTGGAAAGAATAAACCAGAATTACCTGGTTTGGGTACAAAACTTGGGTCAAACAGAGGCTCCAGCTGTGGTTTCTGTAGCCATGGAGGGCAGAAGGTGGTCCTGACCAGAACAGGAGAAGCAAAGGCAATGAAGGTGCTAAAAATGAAGGTATGGGAGTGAAGAATGAGTCTTGGTTGGAGAGAAGTCTTAGAGGAAATCCCAGAGCTGGCATGGGTGACAAATGAGGACAAACATTTTCTCTAGTGGTGCTACAGAGGGTTTGAAATCAGAGTTGTCCAACAGCTGGCAGAATTGCCAGGACAAGGTTTTCTCCAGCTACTCTCTCTTATTCCCAGCACTTCCAGGACTCAGGTGGGCTCTTGTCTGCTCCAGGTCCTCACCTGGTCCTTTGCTGTCCCAAGCAGCCTCACCAATTTAGCTTTTCACAACAATTTCCCTTATTGCTCATTTCAGCAATCTGTGCACCCCTGGTCCGATGCTGCAATCCCTACACGGAAATATCCAGAAGAGAGGAATGTGTCTGCACTTCCTGACCTACTCCAGGTGCCAAAAAGTGCCAAAAATTGAATGTCCTTTGCTTGAATCTTAGGGATGCTGCATCAGCCACCACGAAAATTCTGACTTGGTGGGAGGGCCACCAAGCCAGGCAAGGAACTTCCAGTGGGAAGTTCCATTGAAGGAACTCCTGTGGAATAATTACTAAGTTTTGAAAACCTCAGGCTTACAGGAAAGACAGAAAACTTCCAGTGACAAAGTCCCCTGGAATAATTTCTGCTTTTTTATTGTAGTGCTCTGAGTCTCCTGAACGCCTTAGCAAGAGATATTATAGCAATAAATCTTTTTATACTTTTGAAGGAAAATGAACAGTAAAGGTTAAGGCTAGAATGTACTAGTTAAAATAAAAGAATAAATACTTCTGTCAGCTGTTTAAACATTCAGTGGCCAGATCCACAGGAGAAAATCTGTTAATGTTTCTGTTCATACCATCGAGCCTTACTCAGAGCTTGCAAGTTGGGCAAACATAAAATCTTAAGTCCTCAACTTCCATACTTCAAATTTGCAATGTTTTTCAAGAATTTAGCGGTAGAGAAAAATTTTCTGAATTTATTCTGGAAAGGCCCCACCAGCAATGGATGTATTTGGGTTACCTCACAGCACAGTCAAAGAAAACAAATAGAATTAAATACTACAGAGGATTAGGAAATAAAAAGCTTCCACAGCACAGTGGGGGAGATCAGATCCCATCACAGTCAGACTTTGTGCATTGAATCACACCATTCCAATAAGCAGGAATTATAATTATAATTATAATCTTAATTCTTTGGCAAACATAGCTCTCAAGAGGAGTCAGGTACATGCAGGCACAGTACCTGTACACACAGACACTACTCAGAAGGGAATTGGAAATTTTTTAATTAATGCCATGCAGAAATCCATCTACTGACAATTATCTCAATAAAAATTGATTTCCTTGTTATTGAGAATAGATTATTTAACTTAATAACACATTCACCTGGGCACCTATCATGCATAAAAACTACAGTCCAACAAGAAAAATTCCACAGTTAAATTAATTCCACAGAGGAAAACTGGGAGCCGGGGGGGGAAGGCTTTGTTATTGCTGAAATGAAATAAAACATAAAAAAATCATTAAAGCCAAGTGGCTGTGTAAGGGCAGCTCAGTTGCCCTCTCAGTTTGGTAATTAAAAGCTGGAGAGCACTCACCTGTGTCCACACTGGGTTTTACCAAGCAGTTGTGTAGCTGGGAGGGATCTGGCAGGTTCCCAGGTTTACCTGCTGCCTGAGCAGCTCTCCTGGTGTCAGATTGTGCCTCCAGACAGGATCCAGCAGCACTGGCATTCCTGCACCTCCTCCCCAGCCACACTTCCAGGGCTGCCTCCCAAACCGATGGCAAAGGAGAAGTCAAACTGAGGGAATTTCAGAAAACAGTGGCAGATGCTCAAACAAAAATCCATGGCCAGCTGGTTAAGAAGGAGAAAGGCACTTTTCAGAATCCTAAACCTACAGCTGAGGATGCTGGCCTAGGGAGAGGCAGGATATTTATCTGACCAAGATCCACTGGAAAAATCCAAGCACTGCAGCAAAATCAGCCAAGTCAAAACACCAATCCCCTGAAATCTCTTCTCCAGTAGTGTGGATGTTCCAGAAAAAGCATCTCAGCCCTCTGTGAGCTGATTCATTCCTTTATTGCAAAGGCTACATGTATTTCCCCTACCCTACCTTGAAATGTCTCGTTCCTGTCTTTGATTTCAGCTGGTTCAACCTGACACCCTTTTTTCCCCCCACCAAAAGCAGTTTACTCACTGCTGAGCTAAAAAGCCCGCTGTGACACGAACACCACTCTTTATACTAAAAACCAGAGATGTGGAGAATGGCATTAAGCATGGCAAGAGCTTGAGATGCTGGGAATAATATTCAAAGAACAGCAACGTGAGAAGTTCGAAGCTGCCAATGGAAACAAAGGGAGCAGCAAGAAAGGAGACTGTAGGAAATGTCTTGTCAGTGACTCCTGGCCTGGAATGGAATCCCTAGGTGAGCCTGTGGCAGTTTCTGGAATGCTAATGAGGTGCTTAACATTACCCAGTACCGGGCTGAGTTTGTGACTAGAGAAAATAGAGAATGGGAAAGGACAATCCAAAGAGCTGGGGGAAACAGCAACCAGGGGGAGGATCCTGCATAAGTCCTGGAAAAACAGGCTGGAAGAACAACAAGAACCTTGGTGGCACTCAGCATTTTACAACCACCACACTCACGGAGCTCCTGGCACTCTGGAGGACACGACAGGTCCATGACATCCTTTGGGATCAAAGGGTTCCTCAAAGGCTGACCCATGAGCATCTCATTCTTCTCTCCCTGGTTTTCTTTGCATTCAGGACTTATTTTTACTCAGCTGAGAAGATTTGAATTGCAGCAAGGAGTATTTAGTGCTTGCACACAGTTTTACACCAACACCAAGAAATATTTTGCCACAAATATTCTACTTTGGTGTATTTTAGTAAGTAATATTCTTAGATCAATATCCCAGATATTACATAGGTATTTTCAGATCATAACCAGCCATCAGAAATTAATAATACTTTAGTAGACAGAAAATGAAGAATATAAATTACCATCAGAAAAAAAACTTTGGAAAATAAACCTTCAAGAACAATTTAGAATGTTTATTTTTAGGATGTTGACTTGTTTTGGATCCTCTGAAACCTGAAATGACAAAACTCTGCTTTTAACAACATGAGATAGAAAATACTCCCATCGTGTATTTTTAAAATCTCATAGAAAGAGACATCTTGTAACAATTCCACAGCGATGAAGTTGTCAGCAGTATGATCAGGTAACCTGCCAAGGTTTCAAAACACTTTAGATATAAAAAGAAAACCGGCTTTGAAAAATACCAATCTCACTTTTAAAAATAAATTTTTGAGCGTAGCTTAGAATCCTGCTCAATTGTACAATCACAAATTCAGATATTGTAAAATAAATCAAATTTACAGCTTTTTAGTTGAACAGCAGTAAGATATCTGTGAATGTACTGCTGTCATTTCTAAAACATTTAATATATAGCAGAGACCGTATTACTTTCCCCAGCCTCTCACCAAGTAATGTATATTTTTTCCAGAGATAACTTCAATCTTGAAGTTTCTTGACTTTCTGTCAAAAGGTGGAAGAGTTTTGGGGTTTTATTTTTTTGACAAAAACCGGAGATGTCCTTCTCAGAAACGAAGTGACTTTGAACAGCCAACCAAACTCTGTGAGAAGACATCAACACAAACATCCTGTGGACCAGGAGCCTGCCCTAAATCCTCAGTTCTCTGCTCTCCAAAGTCCAGCTTAACTCAGATAACATTGGGCAGAGGTTTCTGGACCGGTGTGACCTTCCCTCCCTGCTGGGTTTCCAAAGTGAAATGTCAGCACAAAGGGCTCTGTGGAGCACCGTGGGCTCTGCTCAGCTTTGGAAGGCATCAGAGGGAGGCACCCAGGTGCCTCTGTGCCCTGCTCTTTGGATAAACCCTGGGGTTTATCACAGCTCGGCTGGGAGCTAACGGGGTCCTGGGCCGGCGCCAAGGCCGGCGATGCGCTGAGTGAGTACCGCTGGCGAGTCCAGACGCCTCAGGGCACCTTGAGCTCACACACCCGATTTTTCCACTCTGTCAGAAACGATATGAGAAGAGATTACATCATGGAACCTGCCATCCCTCTTTTGTCTTTCGCTGAATCCCTGTGTTCCCCGCAGCCAGGCTTGTACAATCCCCTCACGCACCTGGCGCATTTCCCAGCGCTCACACCGAGTGCCATTAGAGAGGGACAATGCTGATTTGGGGTGATCTGCTCTCTGTCTCCATAAAATATATCCCTACCTCCTGATTCGAGTTGTAGAGGAAATCTGTGAGCAGCAGAGCGTGAGGAAGACGAGGAACTCTTACGTATCTAATGTTTTCCTCCAGGTTAGCAAAGGCAAGAGGCAGAAAACATCTCCCTGGATGTGATGGCAGTGGCAGTGCCAGACTGGACCCATGCTGACAACCAGCTTGCAACACAGAAGGCAACCTCTTAATAAACACTAAACCCTTCTAACCTGAAAGATTGCAGCCACTCTAATTACCAGAAATTAAATTGTTCAAGGAAAGCTCAGAAAAATACAAGTCGCTGTGGGGCCAGAGAGAGAAATGATATTTTTGCCTTTCCTTTTCCTTCTGGCAGGATCCAATCCACTGGGTGGTATTAAAGCACACGAGATTACAGACAGAAATACAGATACTTGCTAAAAATGGGACCTCATTGAAAAGTGCTTGAAAGATTTTATCATAAATAAAAATTAGGGTTTGTTTTTTATTCTCCTCTGCCCTCTTGCAAGTGCCTGTGGAGTGTTCATTACTCAGAGACTTTGTTTTATGGAACATTTTTGAAAGGGATATTTTAGTTCTTGTATTTACACACAAATTGGTTTAATCACAAATTCATAGATATTTTAAGAAATTTATGAGCACGCTCGTAAATTATGATCTGTAAAGCTTTTAACTTGCTTTTTTCCCCTCTTGTGCTCAAAAAGAAATATTGGTTTAACAACACTGAAGGCAACAAGGACAATTGCATTAAAAATTATGTGGTAATAACTTTAATACATGAACCAGCCCATGTAGGACTGTCACTGCCACTGCAGAATATAAAAGAAACCATGTAATTATGCCCAATCCAAAGCAGTCCTTTTGCCCATGACAGTGGGAATTTCTTATGCTGGAGAAAGTGGATAGATGCTGAATAGATAGCAGCAGTTTCCAACAAGTAAACCCTCGGAACAAAATAAATAACAATAAAATCGATCATATCATGTCATATGCCTTTTGTTTCTGTGGGGATAAAGTTTCATTTCCCTCAGTAATTTTGTTTGCTGAAGGAATGGATTAGAGAATCACACTAGAGAGATCTTGTAATTCACAGCCTCAGCTCTTATGCCCTGAAAGTCCTTTTTCAGAGACTTTTCTCCCTTAAGCAGGCAAAAAGCACATCCTTGCATATCCCCACATCACCATATTTCATATTCTTGCTGCTGTACCTCAGTAACTCCTCTGGTGACAGAGAAGGTTATTCAGGTCTGGAAGGGTCTCTGTTGAGCTGTGGCAAACATACTTAGTTAAGTCCCTTTTTTCTCATGGTATCATTTGGAAAACAGTGCAAACTGTTTGTCTGAACCTCGTTCATGCCCTCCAGCACACCAGGTTTGGAGCCAGCTGCCAAGCCAGCAAGATGTCAGAGCTGCTGACACCCCTGAGTTCATCCAAAATGAGGTGCAGCTATCAGGGGGCAGAAGAAAACAGGGGAAAACCCCATCTAATACCTCATTAGGAGCTGAGGACCTGATTCTGAAACCTTCCCTCCTCTCTGCAGAAAATGTCATAGGTTAAAAACTGAGCAACTTATAAACTTCCTCACATTTGTCAAAGACTTTGTCATTCATTAGAGCTGCCTCAAAATCACAAGACATTTGCCCAAATAATGAGAATTTTGTTGCAATGCTTGGAGCTGGCTTTAAAATGTCCTTTCCAAAAGGGAAGTGTGGTTGTGCAGATCCATCCATCCATGGCCCACAGCAGAATGTGATTTACACTCTTTGTGAGGCATAATATAAATATTGTATAACATTACAGTCCTGCCACAGAATCCAGACTGGTTTGGGCTGGAAGGGACTTTAAAATTCATCTCCTTCCACCCCCTGCCATGGCAGGGACACCTTCCACCATCCCAGGGTGCTCCAACCTGGTCCTGGACACTTCCAGGGATTATTATCCTAAAAATATCATCTCTATACTAAATGTTGCACAATTTAACGTGAATTTCACATGGGAGAGCGCCAGAGAGGCTCAAACTGATCTAAGGAAAACACCAACTCACCTAAAAAGTGTTTGTGTTTAAAACTCCTACAAAGCTAAAACTGAAAGGGTTTCTAATTTGTGTCTAATTCTGGCTGTGGATTGTACAATCTGTTTGTGAGGACCAAAGGCTCCTGGCTGGGTCAACAGCTGCTTCAGGGGACTCCATCTATACCCATTGTTTAATTTTCCCTGGCTAAAAATCTGGGATCCATTCAATATTCCAAGATAGACACCCTGAGATATTCAAACCCCCTTTTTGTGACTGTTTTGATGGGTTTTTTCTTTAATTACGTTCTCTATTTTTGTTACAATGGGCAGTGAAAGCAGGGAAAACCCGTGAGACAACGTTTGGCCTTTCACATCACTTAATAAAGGAACATGTTTGACACTGAGATAGGATCTACCCAGATAATATCCCTTTTTACAGTTTAAGAGTGACACATTTCAGAGGCTACACTTTACTAGAAAAATCCACATTTCATTGTTCACCTTGTGCTGATATGATCTGCAATCCATGAGATCCATGTGAAGGACAGGCAGGGTCAGAAGAACTGTGTGACTTAAGCTGAGAAGAAAATAAACGCTTCAGTAAAAGTAAATAAATGTATCATTACTGAAGCAAAGTATGAAAAATCTGCACAAGAAAAAAAATGCAATTAAAAAACTCAGTGGTCATCTGTACATAAATAATGCAAGAAACTCTCAGGAGATATAAAATGATACAAAGCAGAGGTTTGAAATTATTTTGAGAAATTAATGGAACATAATTTTGGTTGGGATTGTTTAAAATGTTTTCTACAAGATCCTTCGTCATATTTAGATATAAATAGATATTATTTAAATTTCCTTTGACATAAATACATTGAAGAACAGTATTTCCATATTTACAATATGGAAATTTACAATATAGAAATTTACAATATAGAAAACTACAAATGTTCAGATACAGACTGAGTTTCTAAGGAAAGATCAGTGCTGCTCATCCACAGGTTTTCCTTTTTTCTTTTTTTTTTTTCCTCTAAAAGAACTAGTTTCTTGGAAGGGAAAATGAGATCAATCTAATCTATCTGAACTTCAGTAAAACACCTGATTAATTGCCACGCTGGAAATTACTCGTTAAAGCAGTGTAGATGAAGATCAGCACAAAAAATGAGGGTGACCTGAGCCCATCTGAAAGAGACAGAGGAGGGGACTGATGAGTTCAGGCTGAATTTCCTCATGGCAGCACGGATTTATTCCTTTGGCACTTTGCTGCCTCACCTTGGCAATCACTGCCCACCCACAGGATTCCTCCAGGTAAATACAGGGACGTGCAGAGGTGTTTAACCATGGAGAGCTCTCAGAGAATAACAGCACATAAACTGTGATCAGGATCATATTCATCTTCCTCCTCAAATCACCTATGAATGAGAAAAGGTAGGTGTTGGACTTTTTATGACATTGTGGCACGTCACTCTGTGAGTAATGACTGTGAATAAATATTGCACCCAGGGAGTTTTAATCTCCCTTCCATCTGAAGTTCCTAACTATATCTGTACTAACAGATTTATATTCCCCACCCAGCCAGGCTCAGCAAATGACAAACCCTGGCGTTCAATTGCATTAACTGATAATTAGTCAGTCTACTTCTAATCTGATGGTTAATAGATCATGTCAAAGGCTTTCTTATGAAGAAGATTGGACTGGAATTTCATCTATAGCATTAACATAATGCATTACAATAATGGGTCCCAATCCCACACCTGAAGCTTCAAGGAAGTCTGGATATGGAAATCAACCTAAATCCAAGATTTCTGCCTCAAGTGTCTCACTGTGCAATATGCCAAACCTATGTATCCAAAATCCATGTATTGTTCTCCCCCTGGACTTGGGATAAATTGAGATTTTACATTAATAATTATAGCGAATTACATTATCTGAGTCGAGCATGACAAGGCAGCGCCTCCAAGATTTAACCAGGGATAATGGGGTGAGGAGAGAATCCCAAGAAAGAAATCTGAGGAGTGACTCGTGTGACTCCCTACAGATGAATTCCCAGCTCTGAAAATGGGATGGAGCTTCCTGCTTAGCTCCATCTGCCATTCCAGAGGATCAGGAGGCTCCTGTAGGTCTTCAGCCAGACTGCTGCTCTGGGAAGAGACAGCCACACATTTGACACCCCCTCTCCAATCCTCTGTCCCTTGTTTCCCTTGAGCTGCCCCTTTGTGCGTGGAATATCCACCAGGAATGTTGCTGTGCTCCTGTCACCTGGCTGGGCTGACCAACCTGCCTCCTGCCAGACCTGGCTATCTCCAAATGGACCAAAATGTTCCCTCTGATTAAAAACTAATCAATATCAACCATTCCCTGGAAATGTTCATGAGATTTAATGGGACACGGAGCAACCTGGTCTAGTGGAATGTGTCCTTGACTCAACCACCCAAGTTTCCTCTCTCCTACACACCTTTAAAATATGCTAAAAAAATAAATTTTACTTGTATTTTTACTGGGAGATAAAACACATTCAAAAATAAGATATTAAAAAAAAATGAATTGTGATCAATAAATTCTAATGTGATTTTTATTCCAGTAAAGCAAGTGTAGAATATATAGCATATAGAATATAGCATTATTACACATTTTTCTTCCAAATGGTATTCTAAAGTGCCTTAAAGATTAGAATACTATAATCACCAAATTAAATAGCTTATAATGGAAGTGATGAAATATATTATTAAGAGGCTCAGACAAGTGAGAGAAGCTGCCTTCCAATGAGATTTTAAAAGATACAGCGTGTCACTGAGGCAGAGAGGTTCAGAGAGGCTGCTCTAAATGGCAGGACCTCTAGAAGAACAGGGATTGGCACCAAAGACACTTTTGTGGGACAGAAAAGTGAATAAATGGTTGTCAAAGTTGTTGAGAGAGGAGAAAGTCGACAGAGGATGACAAAATAGGATAGAAATGACAATAATGGCCATTTCAAGATTGACTGGAGCAGAGCACAGGTAGAAAACTTAAAACTTAACTCTTCATGAGTTAAGAAGAAAGAATTATAGAGAAAAAAAAAGTGAGAAGTGAAGAGGTAACATCATTGAAATGATTGTACAGCCAAAAGAAAGAGGATCAGAAAAAGAGAATGATCCCTTTGTTTTACTGTTTGAGCCAAAGGTGGGAGAGATCTGTTAACAAACTGAAGATTCTCCCTAGAGAAATGGACTTGCAGGGTTTCTCAAGTCACATTTCTTGATGATTAAGGAGATGAAAATGTTGCCAAAGTCACCTGCACTTTCCCCACCACTGGGTGATGAGCATTCCTAGTCCTACAGACACTGGAAGGACCAGTGACACCAAACCAGCAAAATTTCTCATAACATGAAGAAATCTCGTCATTTCTGTGTTTTGTTCCAAGTGTGACATTCCACATCATCCCCTGGGCTCAGTGGGAATCCTGCCTGGAATGTGCCTGCTCCCACAAAAGAGAGGCCTTGGAAGTGTTCCCTGTGTGATGTGTCTGAGATATGAAAACAACCCCTGAGGAGGATCCACACAAACAATCAGCCCTGGAGACATTTTTACTGCACTTGAGAATTGCTCTGGAGATCCAGAGATGATTATCCAGCAAGTTCCTTTGCAATCCCAGTGCTCCTTAGTGCCCAGGGGAATTGTCACTGCAGACATCTCTGAGCATTGTCACCCAGGTGAATTTCTGGCACTCTTTATATCCCAGGTAGCCCTCATCCTTCCATGGCATTAATCCTCTAAATTTATCTACATTTATCTAAATTTATCTAAGAAACAATAGCAGTTTCCTGGATGTGTCTTCTCAGAACAGTGTTATTTAAGAGAATTGATGCTTTTAAAGAGCATTAAAGAAAAATCCATGCTGTCATTTCTGTCTAAAATATTTATACAGCAGGTATAGACTCTGTGAGAATGCTCCTCCACTGCACAGTCACTCTTTGTAAACTCAAAATACATTTTAAGAAATAAACAATAGGAATAGCAAAAACTGAATTATAGAAAGAATGTGATGGATTTGTTCAGCTGGAGCTTTTAGCTCACAGAGAAAGAGCAGGATGAGTTCCTGCCATGAACTTTGCATACAGAATTTAAAAAAGTATATTTGAGGGGTGATGAGGAGCACTTACAGAGATCCAGCCCAGGGCTCTGTAAAAAATGGGAGGAAATCTGCCTTCTTATTTACACCAGTTGTTATTATGATTATTGTTGTTGCTGTTATTGCTATTGTTTTCACTCTGCTAAAATTGGGAATCAAAAGCTGTGGATTCCTTACCATGCACAGTCTTCCCTCAGCAGGAATCTCCACAGATCAAGCAGCAGCCACAGTCTGGGCTTAGTGAAAATGGGAATTGATGTTCTATCAAGTGAAGTGCAGCCTTGATCTGGTAAAAAGTTACAAATAGGAGTAAAGAACTTCATACAAGTAGAGTTATTGATTTCATTTGCTTTGTACTGCATCGATTTCAAGGCAATTTATTCACACAGAGTCCATCTTTTAAAACATTGGAAATAATCCTCGTCATTGTTAAGCTGAAAAGTATTTCAGCATCAAAAAATGGCATTCCTTCAGAAATCCAATGTAAATAGAGAAGGTAAATCTGCTATAATGCTGTAGTTGATGAATTTATCATTCTTTAGGAATACACAGCTCTGGGTGCATTATGGACTGAGATCTTCAGCAAAGGAAACCTCTGAAAATATTTTTTCAATGTTCCATCTGAAAACTTAATTATCATTGAGGGATAAGCAAATAGATTTGCAAATTCAGGGGTTTGTAGGGAACATAATCAAATTAAATTCTAATGACTTCTATCAGCAAACTGCCAAAAGTGTTATTTTGTTATTTGGAGGCTGAAGTAGTAGAAGTATCTACTTTTTGGAATAAAATTTCCCTGCTTGAAATGCAGACTCCCTGCAGCTGAGCTAACCTTACACACAAGCTATCTCCAGCAGACTTCACCAGAAATAATTTCACAAACTCTCCACACTCCACAGCTCTGTAGTTCCCCGTGGGATGGGGAGTGTTGGGGAAATGAAAAAAAACAAAACAGGAATAACCAAATTTCCCAGCAGTCTCCTCAGGTACATCTCAACAAGAAATCCTGAATTCACAGCTGGGGAGACAAGGAATTCTCTTCTTTAAGAGAACCCCAGACAGCCTAAAAAGAGAGATTAATGACAGCTCAGTGAGAGCAGCACAAGTCTAAACTATTCTGTCTAAAAGTTGCATTGTAGGTGAAACAAACCTGAGGAAACCTTCACCTCACCTGCTGCAAAGTTGGTTTGTTGAGCTCTGCAGCCCCACAGTGGCTCTGCCAGCACCCTACTGATGGATTTACAGAACAAAAGAGAAACAAAACCAGATAAACAGAACCTTCCAGGGCCTGAAAGGGCTCTGAGGGAGCTGGAGAGGGAATTTTTACAAGGACATGGAGTGACAGGACACAGGGAATGGCTCCCACTGCCAGGGGACGTGGATGGATGGGATAATGGGAAGGAATTCCTCCCTGGGAGGGTGGGGAGGCTTCGGAATAGAATTCCCAGAGCAGCTGGGGCTGCCCCTGGATCCTTGGGAATGTCCAAGGCCAGGTTGGACAGGGTTTGGAGCAGCCTGGGACAGTGGGAGGTGTCCCTGCCATGGCAGGGGTGGCCCTGGATGGGTTTTAAGGTCCCTCCCAACCCAACCCATTCTGTCAATCCGTGATCATTTGTATTTTCCATAAGTAAGGGAAAAGGAGATGAAATACACTGCGAGACACACTGCTAAACAATGTAGAGATCAAGAAAAAGATTCCTCTGTATTTAACTGCAATGAGCTTACTGTAAATCAAAAGCTTATAAGTTTTAAAGTTGTAATTGGATCAGCAGGGCTCTGACAGCTCTCTGGTTTTATGGCAGTGTGGATCTAAAAGAATGGCTTTTTCTGAAAAAGAGGCTCACGAGAGACAAGCAGTAAAAAAGATCCGGCCTGGGATATATTTTCAAAGGAATTTCAAATAGACTATCAATCTCTTAATGCTCCTTTTGTATTATGAGCAAACAGAGCTTCGGTTTAAACTTCAGAATGCAACCTACCCCACTTTGCCAAGTTTTCCTCAGTGTGCCTAAAACCCCATTATTTGACAGATGACAAGGACTTACTTGATTGTCTGCAGTGTTTGATTTGCACTCTTGACAAGCACAGTCCATTAAATTAGGGGAATGCCAGCCAAAGGGAGCGATGGAGGTTTCCAGAGCCGCAGAGGAGGGAGTCAAAAATAAATAGTGAGGTTAAACCTCTGCAGCCCAGGCACCCAGCTCGCTGTTATCAAGACTGTTACCTTGCAAAGATAATTATTATAGCTGAAAATAAAGTTACAGGCATCTGGCAACCCCAGTTAGTAATTAAGATTCTGTGGAGAGCAGCATGCTGAAATTCATAGCAAATGCTTATAACCCTGTCCCTAAAATCCATTTATCTGAGTTCCACTGACTTTCATTGGGACTTAGATATCTAAGCCAGTGAGATGCTTTAGAATAACAAATCCAGAAGGAGCTGCAGATAAAACCCTGGGCATCTTCAATGCAGAAAGTTCTGCCTTTCCATTCCTGAAATACAAAATGCCATGAAATGTCTGCCCTGAATAACAGCACGAGCCCAAAGCTCTGCTGAGAGATTCTAAATAAAGGGTCAGATCTTGGGGCATCACCTCACGACAGCTTTGTGAAGCCTCCTCTTTATGGCCTGGGGACCTTTGTAGCTTTTATTATCAACAAAAAGGGCAACAATAAGGTGGGTTTTTCTCCACCTGTGAGTTCCAGGTAAATCCCATCCCTTCCATCAGCATTCCAGGCACGCAGAGGGCACAGGGAAGGGAAGGCCACCTGTCAAGCGGAAAGAGAACAAGTGCTATTAGGGAGGATTTTACAAAGTGACAATAGCTGGAGCAGCAACAGGGACAGTATATGTGCTTAAAATACAGGCAGGAGAACAGCCTTGGCCAAAAAAAAATTAAAAAAATAAATATATATATATATATATATTATATATATATAAAACCCTGACAGAGGAAATTGCATTAGGGAGATCAAGGACCAAGTTGTATTTTCAATTTGTACAAAACCTATAGGGCAAATGCATTAAGTGTTTGACAGCCCAAAAGAGCTTTGAATGTAGCTTGATCTCATCATCTATAGTATCATTTTATTACCAGTTGGTAATTAAAGTTTTAGCAAAAGCCATTCTATATCACCAATACAGGCCAAGGAAAACGTTTGGGTATCAACCTTGTACTCACATTGCTGGTGGTAGGTTAAAAATGATAAATATTGAACAGGCAGAAAATATGACACAATGTCTTACAAGGGGAAAATATCACGGCTTGAAATATATATATCATTAAAAGAGAAATAAAAGGGAGTAGTTGGGCACGTGTAATCTAAATCCAGATTATCCAATCAGGAAAAAAATAAATACAAAAGCAGGGAATAATCTGGTGAGGTATGAAAACATCCATTAAATTATGTCTTTGTTCTGGCCCTCAGAGCTTCCCAAATTTTTTTGGCAGACACTGTGGATAAATGTCTGCCTAAGAGTCCCAGTGTGGTATTGACACCAGCACTGCCCCACAAAAATCTTTAAACCCAACTCAAATTCCTGAGTTAATGGATGTGTTTTTAACACACTGCAATATTTCTCCAATAATAATGTTCTCCAATCAAAGAACATTCCAGTGTTCCACATATGAATTGCCAAATTTAGGAAAGGTTACCCTCAGATCTGGAGGAAATGACAAAACCTTCCTTTAAAAAAAAAAAAAGCCACTTCTCTTAAATGGAAGCCTCTCCAACAGGAAGAATCATTTATATTCACGGCATGAACCTGCAGCAGTATGACAATCATCCCAAAGTTTACATTACAGATTCAGAACTGGAGATCAAATGCCTGCAGCATCCCTTCCACTGGTTCCAGGTTATCATCCCAGGTGCATTTGTGGAGAAAAACAGAGTCAACAACATCCTCAGAAAAGAAACCAGGTGTGTGTTGTCATGTATTTATAATTCTGATAACTCTCATTCCTTCCAGGGCATTAAAAATAAACTTTCTAGATATTTTTGTTGCTGTTATTGAATAATTTTGGAATTATATTTTCTTTGTAGGCTGTAGGCTTACTTAAAATATTTTTTCTTTCCTTCAATGAGCACATAGTTAAGATAAATTGATTGATTTATTGATTGATTGATAAATAGTATAGTCCCAAGTTTGAAGAAATACACATATTTTTGGCCAAATCCTACCTACAAAATTCCCACTCACAAAAAGAAAAGGATCAAGGTGACTCAGGCTGGTTGGTGCTCAAACAAGAATTATTATATTCATTTATTTTGTTATTGAAGCTCACAGATTGAAGCTACTCTTCTAATCCATTATAAAATGGGAAAAATACCCAAATAAAGGAAATATCAACCTCTGTTAAATGGGTGCAGTCATTATTGCTAAGACTGAGGATTTTTCTATCTTTATTCTGAGCTACTTCAATATTTCTTTCAATAAATATGTTGCTTTTTTTCAGTCTCAAATATCAATGACTGCAGCTGTTGGTAAAGGTTCATTTTATAATAATTGTTGATTCTTGAGTAAAAAAAAGCACTAGAATCACATGAAATATAACCCCTGCAATAAGAATTTGAATTAAGGGGAATATTTCACAATAAACTCTGCTGAATTCTTCAACTTGTGGACTTTTTTACTTAAGCACCACCACTTCTTTGTACAATAGGTCAAATCACTGGGGATGAAGCCTTTGTGCTTTTTTAATTAATTTCCTCATTTATCTTGATGATCTCCTAGATTTACTGAACCAATCTACAAGAGTGTTATTTTAATAAAATTGCTGTCACCACTCTCTGCCTGGAGTTTCTAACTGAGAATATTGAACAATCTACTGAGGATTTACAAGTTTTAAGCAAATTGGCCACTGTTTGCAGCCATTCCAGAGTGCTGACACTCACCAAGCAGATGCATTTCCTCACACAAAATGTATCATGTTTGTGATAGCTATGGAATATTTTATCATCTTTATCCCAGCAGATAATTTATAGATATTTTAAAATTTTATATATGTATTAAGTATATTAAGTATAACTATTTTTATATAATTTATTTTTATCTCTTTTTGTATAATTTGTTTATAGACATAGGCTGTAGAATTGACCTCAAATATCTCACTTTGTTTGTTAATTAGATAACATTTTTATAATCCCTTCACATTATTAACATATTTAATTAAGTAGGTTTTGATGATTTCTTTATTTCCTGCAATGAAAGCCGTAGATCTTCCAGGCTGACACAAATTTCTTCCCTTAGGGAAGAGTTGCCCCATTTTACCCCTGCAGAAGCTCTGGCCAGTGGATTCCAGCTGCAATTCCAGCCCAGACAGAGCTCTCATCCCACAAAAATCTGGATCCTCAGAGGTGATAAAGCTCATAAAAAATTATTGCACTTAATAATATCAAAACCTGGATTAATAAAATTAATACATCTGCTCTTTACCAAATTCCCAATCGTGTCCATCAGCGCTGCAAACCCCAGTGAGGGATTGGGGCATTCCCTAGAGAACTTTAATATGATTTTAATGAGGCTGTGGGGCTGGAGTTGAAATATGTTTTTGTTTCTCATTTAGACACCTCACCTTTTGACACTCCATCTCTATTCATTAAGCTTAAACTGGATTTTTAACCTCTATTCAAACCCACACTTTAAGGTGAGGTGGTTTCTTGAGAGCCCTCAGGCAAGAACTGCAAGTCCCTCAAACTGAAGCCTTCCTCCTGGCAAACAAACCTGCCCAAAAAGAGGAGAATATCAAGGAAATCTTGACATGAAAAAGCAACTTTTTATTTCATTCTTCCTTTTTTTTTTTTCTTTTTAAGGTAAGGGTTTTTTAGTCTAGCAGTTATTTTTTGTCATTACTCTGAGCAATGCTAGGAAAGGCACGATCCCACAGAAAAAAATTACTCCAGAAGTCCATAGATTTCAATCTGTCATGGATGAGTTAATCAGTGCAGAGCCCTAGAGGAAAGTCAGGTACTTTAGGCCACGTTTAAAGCCTAAAGAGAAAATTGGTGTTGACCCTGGATCCTGCAGGGAATAACTGGGTAACTTGAATCAGTATCTTTATTTTCTGTGCCCTTCCTTGTGATGAGCATGGGGAATCCAGCTGGAGCTGAGGATGGCTGGATCAGGCATCAGACTCAGGATGGGGAAAAGAGAGACAAATCCAGCTAAGGGGAAACACATTTACCATCATTCCTGAAGCACCTCTTCCTCCAGCAGGCAGGAGCTGAGCAAAGTTCAAAATTCTCAATGAATATGGTTTAATTAACACAAACTAATTTAATTAATCTCAACACAATGTTTATATTTATTGTTCTATTTTTAAAGCAGAGGCTGCAAGTGCTAAATTAAATAAATGCAAGTTCCTTTGTTCAGACTGACAATGGAGCACAACAAGTGAAAGGAACAGACTCTACATCCTAAGCAGCTGTGTCTTAATTTAAAAATAGAGGTAGAATGCCATCTACTTGTTATTTCCCTATATTGCTGGCTGAGGGAAGGAAAAGCTCCCAGCCTTGGATCACTGCAGTCTTTAGGTCTGTGCTGTGGCTAATTATCAGTGTCCAGAATCCACGGGAGAGGAGCAGCCATCAAATTATTAGCATGCACCCGACACGTCCAATGCATCAGTTACACAACACATCCCTGCTCCCCCTCCCAAATGCCAAACCCTGGAAATCATTCCGGGCTCTGAGGTGAGAGACACCCTCTGAGGCTTGTTTGTGGTTCAGGATCCCGACCCTGGGCAGGAATTTGCAGTTCTGAGGGTACGGCAGTGTGTCCGTCCTGCGAGGCTCACCCTGGGGGTGACTCCAGGAGAACTGCTGGCTCCCCACATTTCCAGGGGCTGTCCCCAGCTGCACAGGGCAGCAGAGCTGTCATCCAAATGTAGACACGTGGACATTGCTCCTCTTGTCACAGGAGCCAAATCTCACCGTGGCCACCAGGAAAATCCACAGAGAGCTCCTATAAACCCATAAACTCAAAGGGTGATCCTGAGGGAGTGCAAATGTCCCTGCCCATGGGATGTCCCCAACTGGATGGGCTTTAAGGTCCCTTCCAACCCAAACCATTCTGGGATTCCATAACACCTGCAAGCTTCAACTACTCAAGCCACCACCAATTCTCTCCTAACTCTGTTTGCACCTCTCATCACCTCCTCGTTTGCAGCTCATTTTGTTTTACTGACAGACTACGATGCCTTTCGATGGAGAAACCTCTTTCCTGAAACTAAAAAGCTCTGGTGTACCTAAAAAAAAAAAAAAAATAAAAAAACCCTGTTGTCTTTTTTTATTCCTTCCCTTGCAAAGGAGCCATCTGTGAAATACAAGTCTTGGAAATAAGATCTATAATTACTGTGTATTGAGTTAAGTTGCCATATCACCAGCTTTGCAGCAGTCCTCTCTCCAACTGCTAGTAGTTCTTTTACAAATATTTATTTGGGAGCTTTATAAACCTTTTAGAAGCCTTAACCATACCCAAGGGGCTAAACAAGCAAGTCCCCAGTGAGAATTCTCTGCTTTACAAAAACGGAGAGAGAGCAGCTCTAAACCTGAGAATCATAAATATTATTATCAGTCTTATTGTGTTTGCTTTCTGGCTTTTGATCCCACAAGGGATGAAGGCTGCCACAGTCACTCTGAAGCCAAAATGACTAAAACTGTTCTTCAGTATAAAATAAAACTGTTTCATGCCTGCATTCATGGGGCTCTGCAGGCTGATACTGTGAGAAAACAGCCAATAGCACACAGGATATGGTTAAATAAGAAGGTAGCAGTAATAGCTCTGTTCCATAAATGCTGCATATAAAAAGGTATTCTGAGATTTGAAAAGTATTTTAGAGATATCTGAGGAAATGCCAAGTATTTTTTTCTTCAATCCCCCTTTTTTTTTTCTTTTTTCTGTATAGAGCCAAAGGAGAGAGAATACAAAAGTGAAATAGAAAATATCCATTATTTAGTCCTACTCTATTTACAGAAGCCACTCAATCTTACACTCTTAAAGTTATTATGGAATTGATTGGAATCACAATTAATGTAGCAATACACAGACACTTAGGGATGGTACAAAGCAGGAACCATTCCAGCTCCAGACATGAAAATACAGAATTCCTAAAGATGTTGGGCTTTGCTGCAACATGTGCTCCCTCTCCTGCCTACTTTGGGAACCTTAGAGCACTCACCTTCCTTTTTTAGTTTATATAACTGAACAAAATTACATACATAGCTTCCACCAGTTCTTTATGTTCAAGATGACTTTGGCAACCTTTTCCAAACCTTCTGGTCATGTTGAGAGGTATCATTACTTGAAATAAAATCTGACTAGACTCCAAGTGTTTACATTTATGCTCACCAGAAGAGAAGTCCTGAGATGAGGCGTGATGGAGAAGAAGTGACAAAACCCTCCAAGGAGCTGAGCTCGGATTAGTTGTTTCCATAATACATCAGGGGTCTCCTTGTGCCTTTGGCTAATTCCTCCTCATCCTATTGTATGGAAAATCCCACTGGGAAAAGCCAGTGTTCATGAAGGAGATGGAGAATCTGGCAGCTTTCTTTGAGTAAAAGGAGCCCACTGGGTTTTCCCTCTCGGGTTCCAGAGGGTGCAGCCTCCTGTTATCCCAAACTTTCATCCTTTTATCCCAAACTCTGCTCGTTCCCCTCTTCCCCCATGGAGGGAACTCCCTGCCCCATATCCCTCCTGAACCTGGCATTTCCCCAAAGTTCAGGAGTTCTTGTGCAGCCCCTCGGCTGTGCCAGGGCTCAGAGTGTCGGGCTCTGGGAGGAACCTGCTGCTTGAAGTTAACCCCAAAGTTCACAAACTCCCCCTTGGCTGTGCCAGGGCTCTGTCACAAACCTGCTGCCCCAAGCCAATGCAGACATCAAACCCCATCTCAAAGCTGTCAGCACCCATCCCCTCACCCATGGAATTGTTTGTGAAGACATCAGCACACATCTTCTCTCTCACCATCCAAACCTCTCCTGAGGTACGTGAGACCCGCTGGCACAAAGTGAACTCAAGAGCAATGATGGAACCATCCAAATAAAGGCAGAGGGTGGGGAAGGATGCCAAGGCACCTTTTGGGAGTTATTCCTGCACAATTCCCTGCTGAGCCAGTCAGAAATCGGCAGCCTGGACATGCCACATCTCCAGAGTTGTCTCCTGGCACACCTGGGACAACGGGAACACTCCTGAATCCACAGGACACTCAAACCATTTCAGCCTGTCCCACTGTGAGGCACAACCTAAATCCTGACAGGAAGAAACCTCAAAAAAACCTTTTTGTTCCAGAATCTAAGGTGGCTACAAGGATGGAGACTCCCTTTTTACAAGGAGTCACATGGAAAGGAGGATTCTCTCCAGCTCTTCCTGGGGAGATTCCAATTAGACATGAAAGGAATTTTTCTCACAATGGGAACAATCAGCCACTGGAATAATCTCCCCAGGGAAGTGGGGATTCTACAACATTCAACACTTTAAAGATCCAGCTCTACAGGGTGCTGGCCCATCTTGTCTAGACTGTGTTTTGGCCAAAAAATGCTGGATCAGGTGATCCAGCCTGGTGTTCTGTGATTCTGTGGATGTGTCAAAGGCACATCAGCTCTGCCTGGGCCACAGGACCAATGAGTTTTGTTAATTTTTATACAAGAAGTCTTTGTGAGTGCATTTAAGCAAGAAACTGTGCACTTTGTGCATGCAAAATGGGAGCATCTTTAATTTCTGCAGTTCCACCTAAGTAGGTTAGGTCAGGTCAGTACAAGCAATTAATATAAATGAACAAGAAGTTCATAAAAGCAATTTAACTTGAATTAACAATTCATCTACTCCCAGACTTGGCTACAGCAAAGAGGCTGCTGCTTTTACCTATTAATATTTTTATTTATGTAGCAGCCACATGGTAGAAGATGGATGCATGCAAGGATAAGTCTGTGGAGGCAATTTCAAAATCAGTGTCACAAAGAGTTTATAATGCAAATAAACATAAAAATATGTCAGGAAAACTTGTACATTGTTATCTTTTTCCAAATGAGGCCCTGTGGCCCTCAGTTGTGAGCTAGAACTTTTCTAGGTAATCTATCATGTATTCCAAAGATGATGATGATCATGATAATAATAATAATCATAACAATAATAATACGTATTATATAACATATAAGTGAAATAATTATAGGTAATATATAAAATAAAATAATTATTTGTATTTGTGCATTACATTCTGCCTATATGTACATCTATCATATAATATATTAACTATACAAACTAAGTCTGTGAATGTTGTAATATACAATTATATGCGCAATATTAATTAAAGATCTTAACTCATTTCCTTAGCCTTTCTTCTTGAGATTCCCATTTTGGGGCTGTGTTACATAAATGGAATGAAATCACATAAAAAACAGTGGAAATTCCAGAAATCCTCACCTGGTCATCCCATTCAAAAGCTGATACAACAAAACTCCATACCCAGGGATGAATATCTCTTACAATTGCTATGGAAACTGGACCCTTAATATATTTTGACACATTTTGTCTCATTTTGTCTGTGATTTTGGAAGAAGAAACCTGCTGGCACAGAATAGCAGATGGGAGAAATAAATGAATGGAGACAGGTGGTGGCCACGGACAGGAGGTGAGGGAGTGGGATGGGAAATCCACTTGGGCCCTGTGAGCAGGGGCCAGGATCCATCAGGAAAACAAACACAAGAAACGGGTTCTGGACATGACATAGGGAGGAGGAGGAGGAGGAGGAGGAGGAGGAGAGGCTTTCTCCAAGCTCCCAGAAATTAATGCACAGTTTGTTGTCTCTGCTGATCCTTACCACTGATGCCTGGTGCACGATGATGCTGCTTCCATGCAAACTTTCCGTGCCCTCCATGGAATTCTGCTAAATGTGAATGGAAACAATCCTTTCCAGGGCAGGATAGAGTTTGGCTCACACCATCCTGAGAGGGAGAACACACACAACAGGTGCAGGCAGCCAAGGGTTCAGCTTTCAGGTACGTTTAAATTTTGTTTCTTTTGGAGGTTACTGAGGCAATCAGAGAAACCAGAGGAGAGTCTGACCCAGCAAAGAGCCCTCCACACCAATTCACAGCAGCAGGAGCTGCTCCTGCTGGATCTGCCTCCGAAAGGTGGCAACAACACTCAGCAGTCACTACTGCACTTTGCTGTGTTCAAGTACTTTGCAAACATTCATTAATTAGTCTCCCAACTCCTCCTGAAGGCAGGCAATTAACTGGATTTTATTTTAAAAGCCCTGCAATGTGGAGAGGTTAAGTGACTCACTGGGAAGAGGGAAGGTGCTGGGACTCAGCCCTGGCTCACTGTTCATGGTCAAGCAAATATTTCTCTGCTGTCGTGTCCACAAGGTCCCTCTTTGTGGTCATCTCCTTTATTTCACTGAGCCCTTCCTCTCCAGCCAGCAGCTCCCCAGTAATTTAAAAGCACATAAAAGACTGGATCCAGCACTAAAAGTGACTGTAACAGCATCCAGTGGCTGAGAAGGAAATTGGATCTGTTCACAGATACTGGGCACAGAGTATTTCAGCCTTGGTTTAAGCCATATCACTGGAGTATTATCAGCAGTGGATAAAGCCATAACCTGGAGCAATTAATACTAAAATTAATCACTGTAGTATCACCCAGGGAAGGCTGTTATATTAAATTACAACTGGTTTGGCTGAAACTTGATGGAACTGAGGTATTTTCTGTAACATTTTAGAACTAAAAAAATACTCCAAAAACCCCCCCAAAAAAACCCCACAAACAAAACCAAAAAAAAAAAACCCAAGAAACAAAGTAGATATTTCTTCAAAAGATTCCATTTCAGTGGGAAAAGTACAAACAGAATCTTCAGGAAAGCCATTAGAACCAGACATTATCACCTGAGTTAGCTCAATGTTCCTGCCTGTTGAACTATAAACTTGCAATGATTTTGTTTGTTTTCACTAAGGATCGATGAATCCCAGACCTTTTCCAAAGGATTTTAAGCCTCAGCTATGGTTTAGATGAGATCTTTCTTCCCACTGCATCCAGGAAGGACTTCATGTACAGAGAAAACACCATATTCCATCTTTAGTGATCAGATTCACACACAGTTTGAGGGAAAAAAGACAAAACACCTTGGAGATTAAAGGGTGTAGTTTTCCCTTTCCAGCCCCAAAAATCCAAGTTTAACAGGAATCCTCAAGGCAGCAGTTGGGAATGCTTTGGTAGAAGACATGGAAACCCTCAATTTCCAGCTCCCTCTCTTGTGTCGAAGGATACTCAGGCAATTTCCACTTACGAGCTCGAGAAATTTTCCTCCCTGAAATGTTTTATTTGCTTCCTGACTTCCTTCCCTCTGGCTGACAGTGTCTGGGGAGGTCACCCACTGGACTCTGGATTGATGTCACCCGATGTCAGGTGGACACAGCCAAACCAGCCAATGTAACCATAAATAGGAGCTGCACTTCAACTGGATGAATTACTCTTCATTTCAATAAACACAATTACTGTCTTTGGCTGATGCACAGGGATAAGGACTGGGATAAGGAACAGAGCTGGTTCACGTGGTCACTGTTTTTTATGGACTGAGATCTGCCTTTCTTACAAATACAGCTCTGAGTGGTGCCCAAAGCTGTCCAAGCAAGTCAAGAGATATCAGCTCTCATACCCAGCAACCACTGACATAGTTGTGCTATGAAACAAAACAGGTGGTGTTGTGGTCAAAACTAACCCATTTTTCAATTTGGCTTGTATTTATTTGTATTTTTAGTAATGAAAATTTAGAAGTCACCATTCCAGCTCAAACCATTCTGTTTCTTTACCTTGATTATTCCCCCCTCTTCCATTTCCCTCCATTTTAAAACTCTCCTCCCCATCTACCTTCCACAGGTAGCAAGTTTTATTTCCTCCTCATGTATAAACCTCCTACTACTATTCCAGATGTTTTAAGTGAGATAAGAGAGACCTTTCTGTAAATTCCTTGCTCAGTCTGGACCTTCCATCTTCCCTGGAGAAGTTCTCCATCTTCTGCAGTGACAACCAAGCAAATTCTTCACCTTCCTCATCAGGGAAGAAATTCATTTCAGGCTTTGGCACGCTGCTCCCACTTCACATTCTTTCCTCTTCCCTTTATTTTTTGTACCAAAAGCCAGGACAGAATTTACCATGGTACTGCAGGGGAAAAAAAAAAAAATATGGAAACAAGTGTGCAGGAAATCCATTCAATAAATTGTCATGTTTCAGCAACACTTGTTTTCCTGAGGGCTCCTAGAATTGCCCATTCCACTGGCACTTCAGTGTCGTGTTGCCCATCATAATATCCTTGTTATCATCCTCTGAGTGCTGCCTTTTCTTCATCTCAGTGGTTCTGCAGCAGGTAAGGGTTATAAATGTCCCCTGCACTGTGGATTTAACTCTTCCCTCAAACACAGCGTTAACGTGCCTGAAGACGGTGAAATTTTCTTTCCCCCTTTTCCTATGGGATTGAAACAGCTGTGGCTGCACAATTCCATCTGTAAATTCATCTCTCTCATGGGGAAATTCCCATTCCCCTGCATCCCACCTGAGCCTTGGAACAGTCTGGGGGCTCCTGAAATCATCCTGCTGAAATTCAGGGGCAAAACAAACCATACATTTTTGCTGTTTTTCTCACTTAATCAGCATTCCAACAATCCAGACGTGACCAAGTGTCCTCCACATGCCTCTGCATCTCTTTGAAAGCTTCTCAGCAGAAGACATGCACTGATTTCTATAAATGTGCTAATACATCATCTAGCCAGGCACTGAGGAATCGTACAGCCCTTTGCCAGGAGGGAAAAAAAGAGATTTGGAAAGGATTTGGGCATTTGTCTCCAAATGCTGAGGCTACATGGGCAAAAGAACCTTCTTTTACAGAATTCAGTGACTGGGTGAACCAGCTGGGGAATGCCTGAACTGAAAAGATTTGCCTAGTAAACACTAAAATGTAAAAGAAACAGTCAGAAAAAACCCTCTTGAAATAACCCTACAATCAAGCCAGAGATAGAAACAATTATTTGATAAGTATTATGAGTTTGAGTCATTACCAAAGATAGACTCATCTACAACAATCTAATAAACCTAACATTATTCCTGCTATTTAATAGCCTAACATCTTTTTGGGGAATATAAATTATTCAACGTTTAAGTGCCTTGTAATTTGATTTAGACGACGAATGGAAGAAAATACTTTAATTGTAAAATATATTTTGTATGCATCACACAGAAACATCAGCCACCTCCCTGAAACAGGCTCTCAGGAGAGCTGCATGGCTCAGAAGTTTGCTAATGGGATGTGGCGTCCTTCATCATTAAGATCATGAGTAGAATCCAGAACGTGCTGGAAGCAACTGGAAATGGTTTCTCAGTATGGCCAGAAATTCAAACCAGAGGTAATTTTAGCTCCTTTAATCTTCTCCTCCCCACTTTTTGTTCAGGAGCATCTAGAACTGGTGAAAGTGGAAAATTTTCATCCCTCCTTGACATTTTTTCAAGGTTGGCCATTGTCCTGGACTTGTTCCTTCGTGGAACATCCCTCACACCATTCCCACCCCATCACTCATGGGTCACTCCCTGGGGGATGTGGCACAGAACCTGAGTCCAGCTGCTGGACATGCCACGAGTGCTCAGTACCTCTGAGCCTTCCTTTCACCTATCACACTAATTATTAACATTTTCTAAAAAAAAAAATATCTAGAAAATTATCCAAAACACACACCTGCCTGACCATGGAGGCCTGATAAAATTTCTGCTTAAAAATACCTGAAAGCATTCTGTGATAATTTAGTTTAACTAAAGCCACAACCATTAAAAAGTGAGAGCCCCTTGCCATTACAAAAGCTGAGAACAAGGAACAAGCAGGCAAAATTAAAATATTAAAGCACATTGTGGTTTTCTTGTTTGTTTGCTTGGTTTTTTTCCCCAGAAGTAAATATATCCAGTGTTGTGAATTATTGATTGAGTGTATTGACTGCTCAGCTGATAGCCAGGAGACTTCATGGCAACTTCTCATCCTCCCACCAGCCTGAACTGTGCCACTTGGAGAAAATGACTTCTTTTTTTGCCTGCTGTGTTTAATTCTTTTGAAGTAACAATTATCTGTAACTATCTGTGAAGTTTTTAGCACTATAACTCTTCAATCTCTGTTGGATTTTTGATGCCCTGCTGTAATAAAAATAATAGTGGCTGGTTTGGCTTTGTTTGCTGGGATTTTTTTAACAGTACCTGTGATTTCTCCTTATCAGTTTTACCCTTTCTGATTTCTCCTTTCCTCTTAAATTTCCAGCCTGAAAATCTGCAAAAATCATCATAAAAGTAAATATTGGTGTAAGAATGTGTAGATAAACTAATGTCCTTGAGATGAACACTCATGGAAAAAGGGGCAGAGGAAATAAATTATCTTAGATAAACCTGGGGGAGGAAAGTGCCAGATCACATCCTCACTGATATGAGTCAACCCACCTCAGAAAAGTTACATTTTACCCCAAAAAGGTAAAATATGTCTTTGTACCCTTGGCCATGTTTCAGTGCTGATGGCACCCACTAATTGATTGTGCACATCAATGGAAAAACCTCAAAAACTGAACATTCCAATTTAAACAAATGAAGGAATTTCACACTCAGGGAGCCCATACAAAGACAACTTTTGACATCTTTAAAAATCCCCACCTCCTTTATTACCATGCTCTTTAGAAATGCAGAAACAAATGGCCATTGAGGGGAAGACACACGGCTTGCCTGGGGCAAACTGGGATTAAATGATGAAAATCAAAGATTTTTACTTAAAGGATGACTCAAATAGATGAGAGGGAGCAGTTTAAAGCTGAGAATTTACAGAATTAGAAATATCATTGTTATAAAATATGCTGAGGCAAGCTTAGCAGAGCTGTCCCAGTGTTTTCCATGGAGACCCACCCAGAGCTCTGGCAGGTTTGAAACTTTTAATGATGATTTTATCCAAAACTGATTTTATCTTTTAATGATGATTTTACCTGAAAATATTATGATTTTATCCATGGGCTGGGGAGTGAGGCAGACCCTGTCTCCTACTGCTCACCAGCAAGGAGACCTTTAAGAAGCCAACATCACTTCCAAAAGTCTGCTCCAGCAAGCATGAGCTCCTTTGGTTTAGAAACACAATCTATGTATTTGCTTCCTAGAAAAAAAAATAAGAGTTTTATTTCACAGGGTGAGATTAAAAAAAAAGAGAGAGAATTTTCACTGTTAACAACAAGGGTGACATAAAGTATATTTTTATTAAACTCCACAGGTATCTAATAATAAATAGAGAAACCAGAGAATGAGAGAAGATGAAGTGCATTTTCAGAGAAACACTGAGAGTCACACAAAAATATCATTAAAGCAATTTCATGTGAAAGTTCTATTCAATCTTTCTAATGTAGCTCAAAATAATTTTGTGATCTGAAGTACAAAAGTGTAGCTAAATTTACTGTCACAAATGCTTTGATGACAAGTGTGCTAAGAAGGTTTATAATGGGGAGAAAAGGCAAGCCCTTTCTCCTTAATTACTGCACCACAAAATCATTCTGAAGCCCGTTTTGACACTTAAATTTCCAGGGGGAGTGCTCATGTGATAAATTATTTCAATGTGCACAGTAGATCCTATTTTCATATAAATAACACACTCAGCACCAAACAAAACTATTGTCAATATTTCTGCAGCTCTCTAAGTCCATAGGTTTTTTTACCATTTCCCTTTCTGCTACAATTTCAAAGAAAAATTACACCAGAGGGGCAGAACCTGTACAGCTTTACTGCTGTACTATTATCAGGAAATTTACTGTAAATTGGCAAATATAATTTCACAGACATTGGGGTCTTTTATCATCACTTGTTTGCAGCTTCAAAAGTGTCACTTCAAAGACAGATAGAAAATAACCTGTGGAGTTTGTGCACTGAAAACCTTCTAGTGGTGACTTCTTATATTGGGGAAGGAGAACAGATTAAGATTAAATTAAATAAGTGAGCAGGAATTATAATTTGAATGTAGTAAGATTATGGTTTAAGAGATGTTTTGTGAACTACTTGAAGAGAAATAAAGTTTAATTTTACTGCGTGGATTCAAGGCAGGAAGGGGTTGAAGTTGGGTTTTAGGGGATGAGTCAGTGCTAGAAAACTTCCCAGTGCTTCAGACCCGATTCCCCTGCACCTGCAGCCACAAAAACCCTGCACATTTGGTTTTCTGTGTTTAGTTAACTTGGCTGCAGCAGTTTGCCAATGATTAATAACACCTTTGCACAGAAACAAACATGTAGACTGCACTGAACTGAGCACCGAGGGCCCTGAAATGCAATTAGCCACTCGCACGCTTTTTACTGGCAGATAAACTACACAGCAAACAGAAATAAAGGACAAAACCCAACCGTGTAACGCCATTACTCAATAAAAATGATACATTTAGAACCTCATTACTCACATTTTATGGTGGTGGTTGCTGAAACACAGAGAAGGGGCTTTGCAAGGTCACACTGGCAGAGTTTGGAAGAGAAACCAGACATCTCATTCCCTAGCCCAGTGCTCTGCTCCCTCTTTTATATTGCTTTTTCTCTTTTGTTTTTTTTTTCTTTTTATTTAAACATAGATAGATCACCACAGCAAACTTACAGAAAGGCCTCGTGTGACACACAGATAATCTGGATTTTAGATAAGCTGCATCTCTTGAGCTTCTCTGGCAACAATGGAGTTTGATTGCAATAAAACCCTGTGGAAAGAGCATCAATGCCACCAGAAATATATAGAATTCTTTATGGTAATGTTCTGGTCTCTCTGAACTCAGGGATGAAATTTGTATTGTGAATAAATTGTACACACAATATTGGATTTGAACTTTTGCAGTTTATAAAGTGTCTCATCCGAGAGTGAGCTGCTGCCAACCCAAATCCCACCATTCTCCCCACTGCAGGCTGGATCCCCTGCTGAAGGAGGAGAAGTGGGAAAGGCAAAACAACCTCTCTTTGCTGCTTGGTCTTCATGAGAACTCACTTGGTAATCAATGTTTGCTTTTTCAGTTTGCCTCTGCAACACTTGAGTGATGCCTCTGAAGAAAGGGAAGGAAAAGGAACAAAGGAAGGAAGGTAGCTGAGTATGAGAGTTTGCCTCAATAAATTGCAATAAAAATAACCTTTTTCCTATAGAAAAAAAAAGTTTAGTTGGGTTTCTTCCCTCCCTTCAGAGCTTCCAAAAATTCCTATTTTCTGCAAGCAATGCCAGACTTCTTTAGAGTGGGATTCCACCAATTTGTTTGGCCACAGTTGGTGGTGTGATGTCCCTTTCCAAGCTCGGGGGTTTCTGTGGTGTAAAACCTCCAAGGCTGTGCCTGTTCACCTTCCCACTGTTCCACAAATGCCTGTGGCACCGTGTCTGAACACACTTCCAACCACAAACAGCCTCACCACCGGCCATGCCTGGGTTTCAGCAGATTTGGGCTCTGCTCCAGCGTCGTGCTCATCTCCCACAGGCTCGTGACTGATCCAAGGGAGAGGAGGAAAGAAAATTGTTAAATCTTAATCCAGCTGTGAGAGAAACTTGGCAAATAAAATGACTAAAAACTGTGCAAGAGACAATGAACTCTGTTCAAAATATTTTGGGAGTTCTCTCAGCACAAAGCAACTAGAACTGACTCCAGTGGAGTCCATGGCATCTCAGCAGATTTGTTTTGTTGTCAGAAATTGGTCAGAACAGATCAGATCTTCTTAGCTTAGTATTATATTGAAAATGAGATATAGATTTGGCTTTTTTAGTGAGACTAATTCTTATTCTTAAAACTGTAAAGATATAATCCTCATATGTTTGATTTTTAATGAGAACCAGGCCAAGGTTCAGGTCAATGAAAATATCAGAGGAAGAAATGCTGAAGTTTCTATGTCATAAAACTCAGAAAATCCATAAATTATAACTATAAATAAAATTGGTATCACTTCCTTTGACAGCTGAATATCACCATGATGAACCAAAGTCCATGATCTGGCACAATTAGGAGGTGATTATTAGGAAAAATGCCCAAGAACCCATCCAGTGGGGCTGTAGAAGGCACCACCCAGTCCAACAGCGACAAATGATGCGATTTGTGACACTGACAAATTAAAGGATGTCTGTGGGAACAACAAACTGGGGCCAACCCTTTCAAGCCCTTTTCAGAACTCCCTCATGTTTATATTTTTGTCTGGGGATAACATGACTGGGAGGGAGGGCAGCTCTCCACACGAGGGCATGGGAGGCATTTGAAGCAGTTAAAAACAGAGTTGATCTTCCACATCCTGCAGGCTAATGGAGCTCAGCATGGGTTTGGTGCTCTGAGCTGCCAAAAGACACCACAGACCTCGGGCCTCTTTCAAAATAAACCCTGTGTCCAACCCTGCTGCCCTCAGCCACCTTTGGCAGTGACTTATCCCACAAATACATCAACTCAAAGCCAAGTGCTCAGTTGCAAAGTAAGGTCCTTCACAATGTGAGTGCCACAGAACAGAACTTTTTCCCAGGCTGCATCCCCATCATCTCTTTGTCCTTGCAGCACCTGAGGCTGCTCAGTGAGCGGAAGAGCACCACAAACAGAGGAGGGAATGTCAGCTGTCACTGCCAATATCTTGGATTTGCTTCTTTGCCTGCATGTACTGGGAATAGAGAATTATATTTCAGTTTTATTGGCAGCTGGTCTATTTTGTATTTACAATGACCTAGATTGCCAGTTTACAATCTGCCTGCAAAGCAGTTGAAACTCTGCTCTCTCCCAGAAGAAGACTTTGGGAATCAGCTGGCAGGGACAAATTGTACAGCACCACAAGTGCCTGCCTCTTCTAAGGCTTCAGCTTCCTACAGAACCAGGGAAAAGAATATTGCTGTAAAGTCCCTAAATTTAGGATTCACAGCAACAACAAAAAAAATAATAAATAAATCATAGAGTAACAGAATGGTGTGGGTTGGAAGGGACCTTAAAGCCCATCCAGGGCCACCCCTTGCCATGGGCAGGGACACCTCCCACTATCCCAGGCTGCTCCAAACCCTGTCCAATCTGGCCTTGGACACTCCAGGGATGGGGTAAATTGATAAAGATGAAGAAATAATTGTGATATGGCCACAAATACACGGAGCTGTGACTATTGAGAATCATTTAACAGCAATCTATTTGCTTTCCTTCTCAGATTTTGCAAGCTCTGCCACAGCTGCAAAGCCCCAGACAGGTTTATATTTTAAATATGTTAGAAATGGGCCTCAAGTTTAAAAAAAACTCAATGAGACACTTTAAACATTAAACTTACCAGCTTTTTTTTTTCTTTTTTCACTTTTTCTGTGCTGATGTCTTTCCAATGTGAAAGACAATTTGGGCGGATTTACTGCTTGCTTCAGAACAGTTGTGGGGTTTTTAAATAACACACCACTACCCAAATCTTTCTCTCTCCAGTGCTCACTGAGAAAAGAAATTAAACAAAACTATTCTGTAACATGCCAGACTACAGAATATCATTGCCCCTATCTCTGGCTCCAAACCAGGAATTGATAATAACACCTTACATAAGCATTATTTTCATTAACAGATTGATAAAGACAATGTCAAGCCCAAGAACAACCCTGACAATAAAATTGCAGCATCATCCTATTATTAGCACCACAATCACTCAAAGGCTGAAAGATTTTTAAAGGAATTTTGGGATCAGGATTGTGTCAGCAATATACTAATGATGGCAATTCATGGTCACTTCAATCACACATTTAGGGTTTGTTGTCTCAAGGTAAAGGATTTGCTCTTGTTCCTTCATCCTTGTCTCTTCTACTGCCACCCACAGCACCATCAGCATTATTAAATTTCTAAAGCATTATTTCCCTTCATGTTCCCTCTCAAGGAAAGGTTTCCCTTTCCCTGTTGTCCCTCTGCAGGAAGGAAATTCAGATGTATATAAAAGTGAGAATGCACTGTGGACACATTATAAACAGTATTTTAAGGGTAATTTAACCCTGCTAAAACAGCACTGTCTTATTTGGCATGGTCATTCCAGGAGAGGCAAAACATTTCCTCCTTAAAAAAATGATGGAAATAATAAAATGATGCATTTCTGCAATGCAAATTATGTTTGGTGTGAAAGAAGAAATCTCTGAAGGACAAGATAAAATGAAGATGTGAGATTTTTATGAGGAACAAGGAATGACATGGGCTGTCCACCTTGAAATGGTGTTTGGGATGAAGCTCTCATCACCTCTGTCCACTGAAATAACAAAATACTCCATTTTTCCAGTGCACGTGCCTTGTTTGTTTAATTGATTAGCTTCTCTAAGGGGTAAATGTGTCCTGCACTTGGGAGAGGTTCATAACTGAGGAGATGCAGCCCCTGTTATGGAGATTCCACTGAAGTCAGCAAATCCAGCTCAGGAGCAGACGGAGCCTCGGTGGGACCAGGCTGATGCTCAGCTCTGATATTGCCTTGCTGCCAAGGGAAAAAAAAACGTATCAAAAAGCACCAGGAGAACTCTGATCAACATCTTCCTCCTGGAAAAAGAACTAATGAAAAATGTGCTGCTTGTGTAAATGGGAAATGCTGCAAACGGAACAGTGGCTGATTTTTTAATTCAAATTACTCATCTTCCTAACAACCTACACTGTGAGTGCATCTACCCACAAGGGCATACACCAGCCCTCAGATGTGCTGTTTGGGGAGCTGAACAAACAAGTGTCAGAAGCTGGAAAGCCCTGTAGAACAAAACCTGTGCTCAGTAAAAGCAAGAGATAACACTTCCCCTGGTTTTTTTTGTAATTCATCTTACCTCTTGCAGTGTCACAGCAGTTTTGCAGCTTGTAGGAGTTATTAAGGCTAAAATGAATCACAATTACATTTTTAAAAAACTATGAGAAGGTAGAGAATGCAAAATAAACCAACTGGAAATAATCTGAGCTAGCACTTCTCATTGTCCCAGCCTGTAGCTGGAACAGGCCAATGCTGACAGGTGAAGGGAACAAGCATTATTATTCCTGGAAAAAAATATAAATGTAATCCAGAAGAGATACCTATGAGAGAAGAACCAATCAAGAGGCTCTTTCTTTCCCCTTCTTTATATTTGGGCACTGAGATTTATTCCTTTACCATCACATAATTCCCACTCCTCAGGACTTGGTTCTCCAAGTATTTGCAGGCCCAATCTGCTGCAGTTAGAATTCACTTTTCCTGCCAGACTGACCAAATGTTCAGAAAATGAAACTTGGGACATTTCTGTTTGCATCACATAAATCTGTCTGGTTTGATTAACAGGGGTTGTAAAGTCCAGGTTTACCTGGCTCCCCCTGAACTGAGAATTTCATTATTTCTTTTTCTCCCAGCTAACAAGCAAGAGGATAAGGGGGAACAGCCACAGGCTGTGGCAGGGGAGGTTCAGCTTGGACATTAGGAAAAATTTCCTCACTGAAAAAGCGAGGAAAGCATTGGCAGGGGATGCCCAGGGAGGAGTCCCCATCCCTGGAGGGGTCCAAGGAAGGCCTGGATGTGGCACTCAGGGCTGGGCATTGGGCACAGGTTGAGATCAGTGGTCTTGGAGGGCTTTTCCAACACCAGTGATTCCATGATTCCATAAACATTGACAGGTACAAGCTGCCATCACCCCTCCTGACTCCATCAGCCTCTGCCCAGCATCCCAGTCCCATCCTGAGCAGCTCCTCCAGCCCTCACTGCTCCACAAGCCAGCCCAGCTCCTTTCTTCCTGCTCCACCTGAGCCAGGATGTTCAGCAAGCTGATAATTGCTTCTTTTGTGGGTCATTTGTCTGATCACACTCATTTCCACAGGCAGAAAAAAGATTTCCTCTCCTGATGGATAAGGTCTGCACCCAAGAGAGGGTGACAAAAGCTCCCATGACTATTTCATGACTTCACGTAGTGACTGGCACAGTCAGTGGTGAAAGCTCCAGAACTGATCCATCCCTGGTGATTGCTCCAAGATTAGGATAATAAATTACATTTCTTTCTCTTTTTTCTCTCTCCTATTTTTCTGGCTGGCACAAAAGAAGAGATGAAGAGCTCACTTGGTTCCTCTCTCACCTGAGATCTCCCCCTCCAAGAGTGAGCCACATCTCTCTGGAGTTCATCCTGTCAGCAAAGCTGTCCCAGCGTGGTGGACCTGCCCCATCTCCTGCTGAGCAGGGGCATCTCAACTCCTGCAGGGAGGTCAGAGCTGTGCTCCTGTCTCCTGTGTGCTCCTGGCTGACCATTCCACCTGCCCAGCTCTCCTTGGGGAACCCACCACAGCCCCACCCAGATACTCATTTTTCCCTGAGGTCTGTGGAGCCCTGGTGCCACCCCGTGAGGATAATTTGTTTTTTTCCTGCAGTGCCAAGATCGAGGAGCTTGGTTTGAGTCCAAACTTCCAACATCTGATGGAGCTCCATGGGTGAAGCCTGGAGTATGTAAGAATTTTGGGCATGATGAAGTTAAGGAATTTGTCACAGGTCAAGGAGAAGGCTGTAATCATCTTTGTTATCCTTCACCCAGGGAGACATTTGGGGTTTATGTATCTACGTTGTCTTAGGGGTGCAACCATAAAAAGCCAAGTTAACTTCTAAAAAGACCAAAACCAGAAAGTCCATATTATCATCTATAAATTTTGACCACAGAACTGAGTCATTTCTGTCCCCAGGCAGAGATGGAAAAGAGGCAACAAAAGTAGGCAGAGAGCATCAGACAAAACATTTATTCACTTTTAAAATGTGCCTTTTCAGACTGTTCTATTAGATTTTGCACTTTACATTAAATGCTGAACCCTTGAATGATTTGTTCTAACTCTTTGCAATCTTAGGTCTCTATTTTCCAATAGCACTATCGGGTAAGAACGATAAAAACATAGATTTTGTAATTTAATGTTTAATGAGAAGTCTGAAGTTGAAGAGCTATGTTATGATCTGTGGATTTAAATAAAAGTACAGTTGGGTGCTGTTTGGAGACTTCAGAGTTTCTAATGCCCACCTAGCTCTGACAATTTGTCTCTTTTACCTTGAAAACAGAAAATATCCAGAGTCAGGCACAGCATCATAAAACCAACATTAATAATAAAGGGGTGAAACAGCCACAACCAGGCCACTTCTACACAGAAATTAAAATTATTGCACAGAGAAGACTCAATTGTTCAGCCAACTACACTGTGCAAATGCAGGGCTGAGATTTGCATATGCAAATGTTGGTCTTTTCATATTCAGATACTTACACCTGCAAAGTGTTTTTTAGAGGTCAGCTGAAAATGTTGCCTAAGGAGTTTAGACTTTCTCAAGACATCAGATATTTTCACGATTATTCATCAGACTGTCTCGCCCTTGATTGCTAAATCACTCCTTTAAATCAAACTAGCAAGATTACAAGGGAAAAATATCATTAAAAGGTAACAGATTATCCTGAAAGGAAATTAATATAAATTAACAAATTACAAACAAGGACAAGGAATAGGAAAATCTTTTCAGCGCTACATTTTCTCTTGCCACACAGCTCCCCTTACCATGACATTACAGAGATCAACCAACAGGAAAGATGAAAGGCCTGCTGTGGTCTTCCCCACTTCAAACACTTCAAAACATGGAATTCATCCAGTAAAGGATCAAAAGTTGCATCTTTTACTGGACCTGCATCTGGTTTTCACAGCACACATGCAGGTTACAAATATTTCTGTGTACATTCTGTGCATGGAAAATGTCTTTGGCAAGGCCTCGGGCACCAGGGGGGATGTGTGGAGGCCAAGGTGTTTGCAGGGGACCAGCTGGAACAGAATTTTGGCCATTTGCAGTTGCATGTTGTGATACAAGAACAGCTGAAGTGAATTTTGTCTCCAGGAGCACATGCTGCCTCTTGAAAATGCCCTTCAAAAACACCACAGTCCAAATGAAAAGCATGGCTACTCAAAAAACTGGGAAATCTGACAATTTGAACAGGATTGTGACTCCTTTGGTTGAGCACCTGAGCCCCATAAGCACATCTGGTTTCCTTAGGGTCTGTGTTCTAGTGAGAGATGTCATTTTTACAGCAGCCAGGGATGCAAAAATGAAGATAAAGCACTGAATTTCCAAAGATACCAGAGGATTAAAGCATGGATACAAACCCAGAAGCCCAAAAGAGAGGCCAAGCTCCACAGAGGCTCAGAAGGCCGATGCCTGACAGGGCCCTAGGCTGACATTACAGTACAGAAGTTCATCATTATTATCTTGCAGCTCATTTTTGGAGGAACCTGGCAGGTGAAACATGGCTGTGCCACTTATTCTTATCAAATATTATCAAATCCCAGGCTTTGAGACATTCTGCAGGAATTCTGATAGATAAGGAAAGAATCAGGTAGAAGCAAAGACACGTTCTCCTTAATTTTGCAAACTTCTACCAACATCACAATCAAGAGTTTTTACCTTGCTAGGCTGAACTTACCGAGTTTCATGCCAGAAAAGTCAAGATGACAGCTTTGGGAAATGCTCAGGAGGAATAAATCCAGTGGAACACAGTAGCCATGGGTGTGGTGGCCCAGGACAGGTCTGTGTCTCGTCCCATTCCAGGAGCAGTGGCACCAGAGGGGAATCCTCTCTGTTCACCTCTCTGGGGGAAAAAAACATCACTGAGACACTTTCCACACCCAAACAACCCCTCAGATTGCGTGTTCCCCTCACCTAGGCAGAGGGAGAGATGGCAGGCCTAAATCCCTGCTGTGTTTTCATATGGACTATCAGAGTAGGGCACCTGAGCACATACAACTGCTGGCAAAATCAAATATTTCCTTTTAAATGAAGGCACTAGCAGGAAAACCACCGTTTGCTCAGGACACTGATGTTTTATCCTCACTTTTCCTGCAATTTCCAGGATTTCTTGAGAACAACCTGAGCTTAAAACCATAAGAATCTGTCTGCAGTGCCCTGTGTGTACCTGAGTACCAGACTGGGTTTGTGTTATGCTGCTGTGGCAGAAGGATCATAAAGGAACATCAAAACCACTCCATTAAAATACAAGTCCTGAGCCCTCACATCAGCAGTTTTCTTTTCCAAGTGCTGGTGCAGTCAAATGACCCAGCATTGCCATATTTGTGTTTTGGGGAAATGAATCCAGACTTTCCAATATCTGCTCTGTAGTGAAAGATGCCCACAGATAAGTAATACTCCTTTTATTATCAGTATGAAGTGTTAAATAAAACAATGTGCATTTCCAAAGAGTGAAATACAGGCAAATCTTGGGAAAAGTTGTGTGTCTCAAAACACATTAAAGGAACTTTTTAAAACTTTTCTAAATAAAATCCTTAACTCTGGAGATAGGCTTCAGGAGGGTGAAAAAAGTAGTAAAAACAAAACAAAAAAACAACATAAAGTCTAAAAACCACAAGGAAACATAATTTGATGGGAATTGCAGGTCATTCCTGCTGCCATCAAGAAAGGAATTAGGGTGTGGGGGACTGCTTAATGCTCCGTCATGTGGAACATAAGTCAATAAAATTTTAGTTATTCAGTAAAATGCCATTGCAAAGTCTCCTTGCTTGACTTTGCCAGAGCTGCTCTGCACGTCAGGTCTGAATAACTTTGCTGGGAACATTTTCTGTTTGCTCTCCTTATCTGAGCCATTTATTACAATTGATGCAACAATGTGTTATCACATCAATATTAATAGGAACACACTGATAATAAGATGACTTTTTGCGTTTCACGGTCATGCGCAGAAATCGTATTCAATCATACAGAATATTTCATAAATTACTGGCAAATTGTGGTAAAACATAGTAATTCAATAACATCAGAACATACAAAGAAGTCAAAAATAATGTCTGATATTATTATTTTTTTTTCTAGGTCATACATGAAAAAATTGGTGGAATAAATTAAACTGATTTTGGACCAGCACAAAATCCCCAAATGGTTTGCAACAGGAATCTTCTGCATACAGAGATTAATACTTCCACAAGCAGCTCATTTAAGGATGCAAGGAGCACATAGAGATGAACATCAGCTAAGACCAAAATTGTGCCCCTTTTCCTCTTACTCATCTGTCTACTGGAATAAGCATAAAAGAGGAGCAGTTCCTACCCATTTCCCAGAGAAAAACCCTTCTGCAGATCCCACTTGGTCACAGAGAGCCCAGCACAGTCATTTCTGAGAGCTGCCACTCTCAGAACACACAGTCACAGCTCTGTTGGTGGCTCTGGTCCTCCAGGGGACCGAGGCTGCTGCCACTAAATTCCTCTGCAGCTGCCAGGAATCGCTCACTGCTGGGAGAGAGCTCATCCCTGCAGCACCATCCATCGCTCCTGCCTCGCTGCCACTGCCCAGGCAGCAGCAATCTCTTCCCACAGGGATCCTGTGTCCAGCTCTGGGCTCCCAGCAGGAGGATGTGGAGCTGCTGGAACCAGTCCAGATGAAACCACAGAGCTGCTCCCAGGGCTGGAGCCAGGCTGGAGAGCTGGGGGTGCTCACCTGGAGAAGGGAGAGCTCCTTGGAGAGCCCAGAGCCCCTTCCAGGACCTAAAGAGGCTGCAGGAGAGCTGGAGCAAGTTTTGGGCCACAACAAATATTTAAATAAATATTTAATAATAAATATTTAAATAATATAAAAGTGGACATAGTTTATATACATTATATTCAGATTTAAAACAATAGCCTGCTGCAAGAAGGAAAATAGTTAATTCAGTGTTAGGAAACTATCCTAGAATTTGGGTATTTCCTTTCCAGTGTGTTCCTGGTGGCAAGGGAGGCTCTTTCACCTCTCATGCCTCAGTAAAAATATACATTTCTTCCACCTTGAAGAAATGCTGTGAGGAAGAACACAGACAATTACTGACAACAGAGAGAAAGAGGATGGAAACCACACCAAATTTCAGGTTAATAAACAGCCAGGCAAATGAAGTGCAAATTAACACAAACACCAAGAAATAGGTGATCTGCAAGTGGGAAATATGGTCTCAGTAATACAAGGATCAAAGAGAAACCAGCCAGAAGAGGATTTCTTTCCTGCCTGGCATATTTGCTGCCTAAAGGTCAGGTAAAATGAATTGTTATCAGCACCTGGCAGCCACACAGGGATGCAGAGACATCCAGCTCCACATTCCCATTGCCAGGCACCCCTTACCCTCAGCAGGTTAGCATGGTTAAAACTTCACCCTGCTCTGGAAAAAGGACCGAGCCGAGGACAGGGAGATGAAATTCAATATATAATTAGCCACTCACAGCTGGAACAGTCACTTGCCATTTTGAAGCAGACAGCAGGAAGAGCAATGGGGAAGGGAGGGTTTCACACACTTTGCACAGCCCCAGCTCTGCAGGACACGGAGTTTCTGCGGAGGGAGAGGTGCAAATGTCAGTGACACGGTGACATTTCATTTCTCACCGAGGTTTCACTGCTGAGGTGGGGCCCAGGCGTTACTCACAGTCTAATTTTAGGCACTGCTCTCTCCACAGAGCCTTGGCAGATGAAAACCCCCGAGGTGGAGCCCCCAGAGCTGCAGGGACAGCAGCTGATTCCCAGCCAAAGGCATCACCGTGCCGGTCCCATGTCGCGCCTTGGGTCAGAGCATCCCTGGACTCAGTGACACAGGGAGAGGGCAGAGCAGGCTCAGGGATGAATGAAGGATAAAGCCTGGACATCTGCCAGCTGCAAACTCAAAAAAAAGTCCCAAAATTCAATAGCCCAGATGTGATTTATGCCTGGTATTTAGTAACATAAACACCGCGTGTGTCGAACAAGATTTATGTGCAATTTGGGCATTGCTTCTATCTGAATCCATCTTTAAATTAGAAACACCACACGCCTCTGACCAGGAAAAACAACCAAACCCTAAACCCAGGTAAAGCAGAATATGACAACAAGCTGGAAAGAGCAACATTTTTGCATGTCAAAATTAATAAATGTTGTATCTTTTGCTCATGCAGAAAAAAAATGCAAGGTCACTTTCAGCAGCTCTAGTGAGCACTAGCATACTGTATGTGGGGCTTTAACATAATATAAAGCCATCTGGTATGGAAACTCAAGCTCAGCAGATGCATTTGGAAAACAGAGCACTCATTTTTATTGTGCACTAAAATTACATTTAAAGTGTGCTCAAAAGCATAACTAAAACAGATTGTCCCTTCCAGCATTTGTGTTGCAGGCATTGATGGGGCCTCTGTTTGTGGAGTCTGTGTTCAGACCTTTGGTCCTCTCCCTGTCATAATATTAAAAGGGAATCATCTTTCTTTCTGGTAAATACAACTCCAAATAATCATCTAAATGCTCTCTTATGCTTGTTAGCTATTCAGATTTTCCTAAGGAAATACAGTATTTGATTTCAAAGTTTGTGCTCGATGAAAATCCATTTGACCAGAAAAGCAAAGCATTACAGGCTGACTGGTTTTTCTATTAGATGCATTAAATTCTGGGTCTTCACAGCAAAATAATTATATAAGGAAAAAAGGCAGACAAAAATATGAGGCATTTTCTCTTCCTGGTGCTGAAAAAGCCACAGATCTGGAACAGTGATAACACCATACCCAGCACCCTTTTAACAAGTTCATCTAGAACCTGTTATTATGAATCCACATTTTCGGAGTTTCAGTGTGATTATGTTTTGTCCCTAGAGACTGGAAATTGGTTACCTTCAACAACAACAAAAAAAAGACAATGTTAACTAAACCAGTGATATATTTGGTCTTGCATACAAACTACAGTAATTTAAGAAGTGAAAATAACTCTTGATATAAAAATTCTTGATTCTTTGTAAGATTTCAGGAAGACAAAATGTTCTAACACAGTTTTGAGTCAGAGTGGTCATAAATCAAAACCGTCATTAATGTTTTCTTCATCTGGTGAAGAGGCCAATATAAGGAAACATTCTCAAAAGTGACTGCCTTTTCCATAAATCAGAATTAACCTGCAAGAAACTTCGAATTCTTTTAAAAAGCTGTCTATTATTTTCCTTTTTGGTTGATCAGCTCTTTCCAAAAAAACCCACACTCACCCAATTTGAATCTTTTAGTGCTTGCAAAGAGAGAATTCCCCATCACATCAACTTTCCCCTCATTTCTGCTAAACCAAGATTATGTCCAAGAGAATCTGAGCTTTAAAGCTTGGAAACATTCCCTGGAGTTATTCCCCTTTTCTTCCCCCCTGCTCCAGAGCCACACGTGCCTCCACTCTTACCTTACCCATGACTGAGGTGGCTCAGACCAGAGGATCTCCGTGACCCCAAATTCTTGTTTCTCTCCCAGATCTTCCATCACAAGTGGAACAGCACAGAGCCCACCCTGCTCCTACCAGGAAAGGATTTGCCCACACCTGAGCAGCAACAGTGCTGGCTCTTTTCCCTTTTTTTTGCCTTCCCTAAATTCCTGCTCTCAGTATCTCCTATAACACAGCAGTCAAGCTTATAATTCACACCTGCTATAAACCTTTAGATGATGCTCTCAATGAAGGGCTCTGTGTGTATCAAAAAATAATAAATGCATGAGTTGGATTGTATATCAGCAATATTCCTCCTTGGAAACTCATCTTTTATGTTGAAGCTCTGGAAAACATAGAACACCAGTCATATTTAACTTCCTGTTCTACCCCTTGGGTGTCACAGATTCATGTGGTGGATTTCAAGACCCCTTCTTTTGTTGTCACATGAACCAGTTGGATTCCAATTCCAAAAAAAAAATATTAAAAATCAAAAGAAGAAACATTAAATATTTTGGGGATTTCTTTTGTTTGCAGAGAACGAAAGTGTAATTGTACCTGGTACAGAACTGCTGAAAGTCAAATCGATTCTGAATCTGTGGGCCCAGAGTAAGAGCAGAGAGAGGTCTGAGAGCTTAATTATCTCAGAAGCGATCTGAGATGTGCAGTGAGCTTCTAGAAACGTCCTGCTTGTCAGCTTGTGTTACTGAACGGTGCCTTGTGGGTGGTTAAATCGGTGACTGGCTGAATATTCCTGAGGATTTCACCACTGCCCTGGGAAAGAGCAATTCACCCAGCTCCTTTTCAATTCTCTTCTCTCTGCTACTCCACCTTTCAGCTGCAAGGCCTGCTCTCAGAGCTAGGAAGTGCTGCTGGAGTCAGGACTGCAGCCCATTGCTGGTTTGGGAAGGCAGTGGATGGCACAGGTGGCACAACATACGCTGTGTCCTCAGCGGGCAGCGCTCGCGCCACAGGTGCCGCCGTGGTTACAGCCATGAATAAATGAAAGGACATAATGCAGAATCAGGCTGCAAATTTTTTAATCTACTTGTCAAAAGTTATCTGAAGGATTAATTATGTTCAGCTATCGACTCTCTCTATGTTCTGGCCTGTGTGATCACAAATTGCATTTGTCAGAATAACGGGATGGTTTAACGCGCGGGAACTGTGCATGTCGTGTTCGAGGTGCCCGAAGGGTTGTGGTGTGTGATAATCCACCCCTTCAAAACCTTCCAGAGATGGAGGGAGGGTGGAGTGGGACTTTTCACCAGGGTATGGAGTGACAGGACAAGGGGAAATGGATTCAAACGGAGAGAAAGGAGGTTTGGATGGGATGTTAGGGAGATATTTCCCCCATGAAGGTGGGGAGGCCTTGGCACAGGTGCCCAGAGCAGCTGTGGCTGCCCCTGGATCCCTGGCAGTGCCCAAGGACAGGGCTCTGAGCAGTCCTGGGACAGTGGAAGGTGTCCCTTCCGTGGCAGGGGGTGGCACTGGATGATCTTGAAGGCCCCTTCCAACCCAAACCATTCCATGATTTTATGATTCACAGACTTCCACTGTCTCTGCAATGGCATCTGCATAGAACACTGCAGGAATTTTGAGAACAATTCTCCTGTTCAATAGAAAAATTCAAGGCTGAAGATGGCAAATTAGCCTGGAAGTGAATACAAACAAGTTAATGAACTCTTGGATGGACAAGCCTTCAGAAGCAATAACAATTCTGGCAGTCACAGGGAGGGCTGCCTGTTTTCTATTAGAAGCAAAGAACAATTCAGGAGCTCTTAAGGTTTGACATTTACAGAAGGTCAGGCTACAGACTCTCTTCTGGCCTTAAACAATGCAAACAAAAGGAGTTTTCTCTCTCATAAATTTTTTTTAGATGAGATACTCTTAAAATCTCTGGAGCTGTGCACAGATACACCAGATGAATATATTTCCATCTTTTAGACCCAAGGTAGGTGGTGAAAAGAGAAAGAACAAATCTCAACACTACAGGAGCGACTTCCCTGAGAAGTATTTCTTATTTCTCCTGTGAAAAACAAATATATGGTAATAAAACAATGAGGAATGATGCAGAACCATCACCACCACAAACAGCTGCAATTGTAGCATTTATTGATGGATGCTCTAATAGGTCTTTTAATAAGGTCCTGATCCAAGGAATTTCTTAATGCAATGATAACAGAACCAGCTCAATAGTCAACATATATCACTACTGGTTATGGAAATTTAATTTACAAATATAAGCAAAGATTAAGTCTAGTGAAGTTTTCTTCCTTTCAGATATATTTAATTGGCATATTTTTGCTAATGGGGGTCTCTATTTGACTGGTAAAATAACTATATAGAATATTACATGGATTAGTTTCAGTAGCAAAATGAGCTAAATTCTTTATTTTGGTATTTATTTTACTGTGGAATATATCCAGATATTAGTGCAACATTTCCTACCAAGTCAATGCATTCCATTGGGGAAATAAGAAAACAGTGAGGAAAACCACAAGGAAACAAAAAAAGCCCCAAATCAACCCAATAACAATGAAACCAACCAAAAACCAACAAAAACAAAAAGTGACCCTCAGAGAAAGGTAAAGAAATCTAAACCCATTAGAATAGAAAAGTTTGCAGATGATTCAGAGTTATTCTCCCATTATCTCCTCTCTCATCCTCTGATTTACCTTTGTGGTTTTCCAGGGGGATTGGGGGTTTTCTTAAACCTCTCTGAGGTCTTTTTTTAACCTTTATTCATATTTGACCTTCATCCTTTGGATAGGAAAGTATTTACACTCAAACTCTGAGGTCACAGAATAACTGAAAAAGTTCTGCAATTATTCCCAAGTCAGCCTCTTTGTGCTGCAACACACACATGTGCCAAGAAGTTGTCATAAATTCAGTCTGGATGCCTGTGATACTTTAATAATTAAAAATTAGCTTGAAATTACCAATATCATAGAATTACAGAACGGTTTGGGTTTGAAGGAACCTTCAAGATCATCCAGTTCCAATCCCCTGCCATGGGCAGGGACACTTCCACTATCCCAGGATGTTCCAAGCCCCATCTAACTTGGCCTTGGACATTTCCAGTGGTCCAGGGACAGCCACAGCTTCTCTGAGCAACAATTTTTCCTCAAAATTAATAAATAAACGAAACAAAAAAAATCTATGCATTCCCTTGTGGAATTCTGGATCTTGTAACCAGTTCTCTGCCACAGTAAAATATCTGTATATATGTACCTTAGTTGTTAGTGCATCTTCTGCCTTGATTAAACAGCAACAGCTGCCACCAAGTTTCCACAGACATGACCCAGACTGTCCTTTGTATTTAGGTCCAAGCCACACATAAATTAAAATAAGGATGAACTCCATTAAAATAAGGCAGTGAACTCCAGCTACAAAGGTTTTTTTTCTTCAGCAACATCCACAAATAACTCCTCAATTTTAATGAGACTTTTCTCCATTTACCACACACCCAATTAGGGAGCACTTCCTCTGCCTGTGCTTTGCAAGTCTGGGAAGTTTTAGGCAGAGAAACCCAAAGGAAAGGGGCTGATAGAGCTGGTACTGCTGCAGAAAAGAGCAAGATTTAATAAATACAGTGGAGCTGCATTTGATATAGGTTGCTCTGCTGTAAGACAATGACTTTTGCAGCAGCCTGCTGGAATTAATTGTGTGGATGTAGAGATGAAGTTTAACCCAGGGTAATTTGGTTAGGAAGGAGAGGTCAGTGCCACTGGGAGTGAAAGTTCTCTCTCACAAAAAGAGTGATTTGAAGCTGTGCTTCATTAGGCTAATGATAATAATGAAATCACCGTGTTTGAGAGTCTGTGGTCACACCGAGATGCAAAAGAGCAAATTTACCCCAAAGGTGAATCTGGGCAGAGGCAACACAAGACACTCCTCAGGGGTCTGTAACTCCACACAGGTGGGTGTGGATGAAGTTTACATGCAAAGCTCTGAGTATTGAACCAGAATGATCAATATTTACATAAAACACAATTGGTTTCATCACTGTTTGCATTTCCATGTTTCTACAGCTTCAAAAATCTGTGGCTTTCTCCCCCAAAGTCTTCACCCAGGTGACACTGCCAGTCTCACCCTGGGAAGTTGTGAGTGTCTCCAACACACCACACAGCACAAGAGATCATCTTCAGCTATTTCAGGAGGAATTATCAGCTCTTAACGAGTTTAGAATTGATTTGCACCAGAAAGCGAGTACACAAGGCCATGCACCAGCACTACACACCTGACATGTCACCTGTGGCTGTGACAAAACCATCACACTTTGCTCTGTCAAACATTTCAAGTGTTTGTAGAAGGAACCACTTCAGCTCCAAGCCAGCACCTCGCATTTGGCACTGGATGCTAAAATCCCTCGCAACAACACATTTCAAATTCTTGAAAGCTCTCACTGTGTTCTCCCCAGGAGAAAAATGGAGATTACAGAACCTTGTCTTCCACAGTAATAATACCAACTTAAACAGAGATGAAAGAAAAGAGGGAAAGGTAACAAGGGTGAATCTTTTTTGCTCTCTGATTAAATCAACTCTTTTCTCAGACAAGAGTCCTTGCTTTTCCTGAGCTCTATTTTAAAGTCTGAGTTCAAATACAATTTCAAATGGTGTTTCCTTTACTCCCCTGAAGGAGAGATCAGTAGAAATGGTGTGGTGGTGAGCAGGCAACACCATCTAGCTGAGGAAATTTGTGTCTGAGAGAGACAACTTTATACCCATTAAAAGCATAACAGGCAGCAGAAAATTCAGAAAAGGGCAGACACAAAGCCAAGGCATTAAAAGCAAAGAACAGCTTGTCTCCCTCCAGACCATGGACACTTTTAAATTGTCTTTTACCTGAATTCTCCAACCAGGTATCTGGATGATTAAAGAGACACCTGTGAGGGCAAAGTTTTCTATTAACTTTAACAAACTCAGTTATAAGTGAAACACACTTGGAAACAACTGAAAAAAATCCTGATCTCAACACAATACTCAAGATGAAGTCTTTGGGATGAGTTTGGATAAATAACTCAGCCCCTTCTCAGATTGGATAAATAACACAGCTAATTGCATGATGTAGTTGACAGGTCAGTGATCTCACATCCTTTGTGTCCTCTGTTCCAAAGGCCAGACTTGTCACCTTGCACCCCTTTGGTACCAGATCTCCTTTACCCAGTTCTACCCAAAAGGCCAGAAAAATCACTCTGGAGGAACCTCCCACTCTCATTTTCCCATATAATTACTGTATTATTTAGGCCAGGTTATGAAACCTCTTTTATTTCTGAAACTTCCTCCATCCTGATGGTAATAAACCAAGGATGTTGACATTAATTTTATCATTCTCCATTGAGCTGGCACCCCCAGGATGCTGCAATTCCCATACTGGAAATGCACTTCAGTGAACTCCCTATAATGAAAACTTCATTAGAAAATTTAGACTTCAATTAAAATGTGAAATAGCCAGAGTTAAAATACCATTTGTGGTGGAACTGTTCTGCTTAATGCAAGATTCCAAGACACTAAACAGAATGGATCTAGTTATTACATCGAGTTTTATCTGTTTTTCTGATCAGTACTAAATGCCATTTGAAACAAAAAAATCCCCGTATATTTGGTGCAATATCAAGCTGATACTTTAGTTGATTATTATTTTCTCATTACAATTTTTAAGGAATCCTAAAGATTTATGTGAGTAACTTGTGTTTTGTGCTGACAGCAATTTTGCACTGCACTTTCTTACTCCTGTGATTTGCTTAATTTGGTTTTATATTTGCAAGTCCTCCAACATAACTTGCCCTGATTAAAGAAGGAAGAAAATCCTCCCCTCAAACCCAATTTTAATTTCTCGAATTGTGCTCTGATTACCCTTTTAGTGAGAATTCTACTGACAAATTTCTGCCAGAATGTTTTTTTCTCATGTTCCCACACTGAGACAACTTTTAACTTACAGCAAAGACAATTTAAATTCAAAATGTTGAGAAAAATCAAAAGAACGAGGCAATTGGGGTATAGGAAATAATCCAGTGTCATCAGTTTTATGCAGGGTTTCTTTTGCTGAAGCTGTAAATATTCAAAACAGGTGAACAAATAATTTATGGGCCATTTGGGCAGCACATGGAGCAGCTCAGCCCCAGGGGAGCCCCCGAGGCGTTTTGCCTGGAGCTCCACAGGTCCAGACAGGAGCATACAAATTGTTCTCCTTCCTGAGCCTGTGCCCAGGGAAGGAGATAACCCAGGGAAACTCCAGCTGCTCAGACAGGAGAGTTTGTGGAGTGAGATGTATTCCTCTCCACTGATGTACATCCATTTTCATGATGTTGGATGATGTTTCATGATGTTTCATGGAGTTGGGTGTGTGTTCACAAGGGGAAAGAGTGTCTGACTCCAGACAAAAACCTGGAGAATTTCCTTTCAGCATTGTTTGCCCCAAGATTTCTCGAGGTGGGAAAATGTTTTGCGCTGTCCTGACACAGAAATTCCAACAAAATTCCCTCATCCCCAAGTTTTTGCCACTAATTTTGTCATGGCCACTGATTTTCACCACCTGTTTCCTACCACACTGTCCCTGCCCACCCACACTGTGGGGTTTATCTGCCACACAAGCCTGTTGAAAGATATTTAATCCCATTTGTTTGGGAGGAAAATGGCAAATGCTTCAACAGATGATAATGGGGTGTAATGGCTGGGGGCTTTTAGCACATCAATGACAAAACACTTCAGAAATGTTGCTGCAATTTCTTTCAACACCATTAGGAGCTGCATTAAGGCAGTTGTGTGAACACACAGCAGAAGATGTGTACAGTAGTTCTCTTAAATATGAAAAGCAAAGAGTTTTTTAAAAAGCTTTGCAAAACTTTCACTGAAATATTTCTGATTACTCTAACACAACATATGGGATGGTTCTCAGCTTTTCCCTCGTACCTCAAGCTTCTTTAAATCTCCTTATTAAAACCCTCTCAACACCATTTTTTTCACCCAGAAACTTGATCCCATTTCTGATTTAAAAACATAAATTGCAATCAATAAAACTCCCAAATCTCTGGTTTTAATATATATTAAACCACTGCACCATAGACTCAATTTATTGCACAGAAATAAATAGATCAATCTGCATTTTACCTTAATTTCACAGTTTGTAAAGTATATTCCCTATACCACCTGCAAGGCACAAGGTATTGTTATTTGCTTACCTTCATCATGTTCTACCTAAAACTCTTAATTAAGGAAAGGAAAAACAAAATTGGAATTAAATCACGTTCAGGACCAATTATCCTGCATGACATTCTAATTTTCCACTCTCTACTTTTCCCTCCCCTAAGGCTGGGCACAGGAAGGGCCCCCAGAGCTGGGAGGGTTGGGGACAGCTCCTGCAGAGCCAGCAGTGCCAGTCTCCTGCCCAGGAACAGGGACCAGCACCAATCCCCTCCAGCAGCCCCCCAGAGCTGCACTGCACTAACCCAAAAGATCACCTTTTAAAAGAACAGCAGCCACAGAGTCCTTGGTTTGGGTTGGAATGAGCCTTTACAGCTCATCCAGTCAGACTGAGCAGCCACACGCTGAGCTCTCACAGACAGATGCAGCTGCTATGGCTTTTCCAGACTCTCTGAGCTCAGCACAGGGCTGGCAGTGCAGTCAAACCAACACCAAAACAACCTCCAGGCACCAAAACTGCCCTCAGCAGCCTCCTGCAGTCACACCTGGGGCTCTGTTTTGGGACAGCAGGTCTCCAGTGGCTCTGGGGATGCGGATCTCTCAGGGGAACAACCCCACACAATTAAAGACAGAAGCCATCACCTCTCTGATGGCTGTACAGCAACTCATGGAGCTCCTGAGGACCAGGACAGCTCCAGCTCTGTGTCCCTGCAGGGACAGAGCTCTCACCTCGCTGCTCTCGCTCTGCTGCTCCTGCTGCAATTAAAACAGCTCCAAGAAAATTTTAAAAATATTATTATTTCCTTACAGTGACTACTTATGTCAGCAAGAGATAGCCCACAGGGGACAGGGTTGAAAAAGCAAGGCTTTGTTTGTTGTTGTAATTCTCCACACTCCTGGGCCAAACTTTCTGCCAATTTAGCAGTAAACAACACAGAGAAATGTAAAGGTATCACATTGCAGACAATTAAAACCAAAGCTGCTTTTATGCAAACTCCTGGGCATAAATACATAATCTGCAGCCCTCAGAGAAGGCCTAAGAAACCAGAGTGACTCAGAAATGTCGTTCCTTTGCTGTAAGTGTTTTGGGGTTTTCTCTTTTTTTTTTTTAGATCAACAGGCTCTATTTAAATGACAGCACAGCAGGTAGACAAGTAGCAAAACCCTAAGATCACCTGATTTCTGAAAAAGGGGATTCTGCCCCTGTGCTCAGGTGAGACCTCATCTGCAGAGCTGCCCCAGCCCTGGCCCCAGCTCAGGGAGCAGCTGGAGCTGCTGGAGCCAGCCCAGAGGAGGCTCCAGGATGATCCCAGGGATGGAGCAGGAAAGGCTGGCACAGCTGGGATTGTTCCTCTGGAGAGGAGAAGCTTTGGGATGAGCTCAGAGTGGCCTTGCAGGGCCTGAAAAGGTCAACAAGAAAGATGGAGAGAGAGAATTGACAAGGGATGGAGGTTCAGGACACAGGGAATGGCTTCCCACTGCTGGAGGGCAGGGATGGATGGGATATGGGGAAGGAATTCCTGGCTGGGAGGGAGGACAGGCCATGGCACAGGTTCCCAGAGCAGCTGTGGCTGCCCCTGGATCCCTGGCAGTGCCCAGGGCCAGGTTGGACAGGGTTTGGAGCAGCCTGGGACAGTGGGAGGTGTCCCTGCCATGGCAGGGGTGGCACTGGATGGGCTTTAATGTCCCCTCCAACCCAAACCAGTCTGTGCCCCTGTGGTTGGGAATTCTCAGCTCTACAGTGTCCTGCTGTGCTCAGCCATGGAGAGTTTCTAACCTTTTATTGTCATTTTTATCACAATGTGAGTGTTGTGGGGCACACTCTGGGAGGAGCAGGACAGACATCCCAAGCTCTCTCCCTTGTGAATAATAATAAAATACTATTATTTTATTATTATTCACAAGCCTCAAAAGTTAGATAAAAATAAAAGATTAAATTTTCAGGAAGATAAAATTATGGCTATTTCTTCATTTAGCTTTGTGTACCAGCCACTTCCCTAAAACGATGGGAGGAGATGCAGCTTCCAGCAAACCCACCTTAGCTTTTCCTACACCATCCTCAGAGGTTTAACTCTTCAACAGCTTTTAAATACAGAAACAGAATGGCAGAGTTCAAACCAACACAAAAGTAATCAACACTGAACCGTGTAGACTGACCAGGCAGAGGAAAATCCATTTTGTCCATGTTTTTCCCCTGGAAGCACTGGAGCCAGCAATATTCCAGATGGCTGTGGCAAGCCCTCCATCTTCTGCAGTAAAATGTTGCTGTGATCCAAGCAGACACACACATGTGCTCCTGCAGAGTGACACATCCCCCAGAACGGAAGAAGAAGAAAAGCAAATCTCATTTACAAAGAAGTCTCAGCTTAGGAGGCAATTTGAAAGATTAGAATGAGGAAACATGTCATCGACAAGGCTGGTAATTAGAAATGATTTATTGCCTTCTCTTGTTAAGCCTGTTATTAAGACAGAATATTTTCCTACTCCTACTTCTCCTAACATATATAAAACCTCAATTATTTAAGTCTTTTGTTCTTTACAAAAACTGCAGGACAACTGTTTTAGTAGCTTCCACTCAACTGAGAATCAAAGCACTGTTAGCTACATTAGCTCACTAAAAATCTTTCACGAAGCCAGCAAGTCCAAGGAATTTGAAAAACTCAACTTTATTCCCCAGTGAAAAGCAATCAACTGCTCTCTCTGTGTCTGCATTTTCTGTGCTACCAAGGAAAAGTGTTTCCCAAAATGACTGTGCATCTCAGCACGCTCTGCCTGCAAAGCTTAATTTTTCCTGACACTTGTCCCAGGGTAAATTTTTCAGAAGAGGTTGCCTTAATTTTAAAATTGACTTTTAATGATACTCATAATTCAAAAGGCTGGATTTTAAATATGTTGATTTTTTTTTTTGGTGTCACTTGGATAAATTCATGAAAGGACACAGGCCACAGGACTTTTTTATAAAAAAATAAAAAACCTCAAAGCCAACCAGAAGCAAACACCACAATTCCCTGGCTGTATGCATCACTGTCCATAACTCACCACACAGCTGAGGCCCCTTGTGGAAAGACCTCAGAACACCCTCATAAATTGGGATTTCTTTTTTTCCTCAGCTAGCAAAAAAATGAAAGGGAAAAGCTGGGGCAGAAAATATCACTTCCATTTAGTTGGCTGCTCAGTAGTTGGGTTGGTCAGAGACACAGGAATATCTAGATCAAATTTCTTACCCAAAAGAGATTCAGGTCTATATCATTGCTTTTTGACATGTTTTAACCTCTTGGTCCCAAGCAGCTGAAGCTTGTTCTGGTGTAAGAGCAGCTGTCAAAGCCAAGCAATTTTACAAGAAATGATTAAACGCTCAATAGGTTAAAATCAGAGAGCAGACACAAGCAGAATTCTGCAGCATAACTTCCATGATAGTTTTCTTCGTGGTGACAGCGATACTGAAAGGCAGTGCATGAAATATTAAACCCTTACCTGAGAACAACAGCTCTCCCACAGCCCCTAAGATTCCCTGTGAAATTCCTGGGGCTGAGTTCAGCAGTGTTTTCCTCCAGCCTGTGTTAGCACAGCCTCACCGATTCCAAGCGAGCCCAGCTCAGAGCTGCTTTTCCCAGCTGGAGTCCCCTGACAGCTCCATCAGCACAAGAGCAGGTATTTCCACTTCTGCACAGTGCAACTTCTCTACTTTCTGAGCAGCAGCCTCACAGTCCTGCCAGCTCCTTGAAATACAAACTGTGGCACGCCACACACCCAAGATGTGCCCGGGAGCTGCTCCATAACTGAGGGGTTTGCCTCCAATCAGCAGAACAATAAATGCTACCTGTTCCTGCTTAAATCTGCCCCTGCTCCCAGTTCACTGGGCTGCAGGAGTGGCTGCAGTGAAAAAGTGCAGTGAGAGCCCTGGTGCCACATCTGAGCACGCTTTCTTTGTTTAGGAGAACCGATGTGGCTGGAAAAGAACTCACCCCTGGGCCAGATCAGAGCGAGAAGCTCAAATGCTCATTATTTTTTCCAATCATGAAGCCATTCTAATTAAAAAATTACTGCCTTTGCCTACAGGCCCTGGATCTCTGGTCTTGCTTTTTTGGGGTAAATGATGTGTGTTTTATCCTCCATAGCATGTATGCTGAGCATCCTTTAACGCCCCAAACACCCACCCCATGACCCTGCCATGACCACTTCCCCACCTCTCTCAATGAATCCTCTCACCTTTCCCACTCACAAACATCCCTACAGCAAGCACAGAAACATCAAGGATGAACCAGTTCCATCAGAAATGCAGAGTGTGGGGTCAGCAGGAGACAGCCCCACACAAACTGTCCCTTTCTGTGGAGTTTCCATCGATCACCAGGGCTGGGAAACCCACTGAGGTGGGAAAAATCCCCTCCATCCTTCTTGGCATATGAGAGTTCCCAAAGAGAGCTGCAGAAATGTGAACTGCAGTAAGTCTGCTCCTCACCATCTGTATCTCAGCACTGAAATGATCCCAGGAGCATCAAAACCAGTAAAGAACTGATGAATTTAAAACCTTCTTGTTATTCCTCACCTGGACACAAACCCTTTCTGTGTCACCTTTTCCACACTGATGATTTGATGATGCGCTCAAGACTTGGCAAGAAAACATTCAATAATATTTAAATAATGTTTAAACTAGCACCTACTAACATTAAGAAGTAAACATTTCTGTTTCACTCTGCTCCACAGGTAAATGTATATTTTCATAGATAAGCCAATTATTTTAAATTTGCAGATATAAAAGCATTTTACAAATCATACCTCTGTACCCAGCAATTAATTCTAGGTACTATCTCTGTGCTCATGCACTACAATTATACACTAATAAAGGATAATTATCGCAGTTTCAAGTGTCAGAAGGTTACATTTCTCTTTTTCAACCTAAAATACGCTTTGTTTTTAAATGTAAGGCTCTCAGTGGCATTTAAGATGATCTAAACTCATTTCTGGGGTGTCCTAGACTAATAATTTTGTTCTGCAGCAGTGTTGGAATAGGAACACGTGCATTTTTCTATGCCATGCTGCTGCAGGCTTACATTTTTCTAGTTTTTATAAAATACCCTTCTATTACTTTTATGATTTTACAATGCAGAGATGAGAGAGATGCTGGCCTGAACTGTTGATCAATGAGGGTTAATCAATATGAAAGTTTTAGGTTTATAAAGTACAGGGGAAGAACAGGATTGATGTAAAAGTCTAATTAGGATTTCTCACAAGACTTTTATGAGCTTAAGTGACCAAAAATCTAGAACAGTTTAATATTACTAGACACAGAAATATGAAATATTGGTAAAACTTTCAGAAAGCAGTGATGCTGCAGACTGAATCCTTACAAAGCCAAAAGAGGACACGATACCAACATCTGCCAGTGTGATTTACCTGGCTGTGACCAGCGAGCACGATGCTGAGAAAGGATGAGGCATTAAAGGGTTTGTGTCTTGAATTAAAGTCCTCATTAAACAAAATAACTGGAATTTACACAGATTTTTGGGAACTTTTATAACTGTATCAATATCCCCTTTGCCAATCCTCAGGAGGAGCTGGGTTTAGGGTCTGCAGAGCACAGCTGCTGTCCAAGTGGAACTTTGGGTTTGGGAAGGGCTCTGCCCATTGCTCGAGGTCTTTGCAGGGAATTTGGGTGCATTAACCCTCTGCTGACCCCAACCCCAGCCTGGACCAAGTGTCTCAGACACTCACAGTTCCAGCAGCACACCCTGTGCTGGATAATGAAACAATTGCTGCTGTTTGAGAAGCACCTCCTGCGTTTCCCAGCCCTGGCAGCTCCGAGCCATCACTGTCAGACTGCTCTTCCCCTGGGTGGAGGGTGGCTGGTGGTTCAGCACAGATTCCCCTTCCCCTGACAAATGACAACTGCTCAAGATGTGATGTTCTTCCTGCTCATTTCCTTTCATAGGTGGCTCTATTCCCAGCGCTCTAATGTGATTCAGCTTCACAGCCAGGCTGCTTATATTTCTCCTGGAGATTGCAATTATATTTCTAAACTATTCTTTGTGTTGCCTCGAGAATCAAACAAAAGGGGGGGAAAAAAATGTTAACGTTTCAATGAAGGAAATTTCCATAATATGTGGTGGCTGTCACAATCTTGCTGATAGAAATAATTACTCCTCCTGATGTAACTACACTAAACCACTGAGAAATGGGGATAAAAACTGTTACCCATCTGTGCAAAGCTCTTTCATACATGCATATGAAAGAAGAGATAAATACAGAGATTAGAATGCTCTGGGATGTGCAGCAGGACACAGATCCCAAGGTGACAGGCGCTTCTTACCTCAGGCCTTTAGAGGAGGGAGGAATTACCTCTCCTTTTAACAGCTACAAAGGGTTCTGTGATTTGGGATAACTTTATGCTTGGCCTCCACGTGATCCACTAGATTATGCATGCAAATCCCCAGTTTTGGCTGATAAACTGAAACAAATCACACTCTACAGTAGCACCAGCTAATGATATTTTTCTGAGTGAGAGAAACCCACATTCTCTGCAGCCAGCACACATTGTTTGCAGATAAACCACTGAGAGGCTGCACTGGTGAGCAGGAGAACAAATCAAGAATTAAAGAGCATTTCCAGGGGTGCTGGGGGTCTGATCTTACCCACACACCAGCCAGAGGACAGTTCAATTTATTACCAGGTGCATCTCTGATCACTTCAGGATATGACTTGTACCAGCTGGAGAATTCAGCATGGTTGGAAACACCTGGGCATTGCTGAATTTGCTGTCTCAGGCACTTGCAAAGGTTTCAACAGCAAACCTGCCTGAAAGCAAAGCAAATAAGCAATGAGGCAGCATTTCTCCTACAGAATTCCTGAGCAAATGTGGGAAATGAGTTAAAAGTTAAGTCAGAAAACGTGGCTGAGTCTCTGTGGGCAGGCAAGGGGTGCCATGCAGACATCACAGCATTGCACAAATGTGAGTGGGGAGACAGTGATTGTTGAGAATCAGATAGAGGTTTGGGTTGGAAAGGATATAAAAATTCACTTGCTGCGACCCTGCTGCCATGGGCAGGGATATCCCCCACCAGGCCAGGCTGCAGGTCTGTTCTCTTGCTACAGCCTAAGCCAGGACCTCGTGTTAAACTACTCTCTAACAGTATTGCCAAATTAGAACATGTCCCCAGAGCTGGAAAAATCCCCCATTGCCAGCTCCACCCAGCTGTGGGCAGTCTGCTGTGGAAACTCCTGCAAAATTACCTTCCCTGCCCAGTGACACCCAGAACCCACCAGCCCAGCCCAGCCCAGCCCCACTGGGTATTGCAGCCCTTCCCAGGAGCCACAGAGCCCAGCCTGAGCCCCTCCACAGCCACAGCAGCACTCCCAGCCCCCAAACACCTCTCAGCAGGAGGAAAAGGTGAACAAGAACCTCCACAGCCACAGCAGCACTCCCAGCCCCCAAACACCTCTCAGCAGGAGGAAAAGGTGAACAAGAACCAGGATTGCCCAGAGCAGCTGCAGGGCTGCCATCCCACACCCCAGTGATGGGGCTTCACCCGCCCTGAGTGCAGGGAATTCATCACTTTGGGAGAAAATCCCTAAAGAAACAACTCAGCGTGGTCAGACTGGACAAAATTGTGATCAGAGTCCTAAACCCAGTAATTCTTGTTCCTACACATCCCACCTGATCCTTAAAAACCCCCTGGAAATCTGGGTTTAAAAGATCACAAAAAGCTGCCAGGGAGAGGAGATCCCAGATCCTGCTGGGTTTTCTGCAGGAGTTCAAACATCCAAAGCTGGATTTGAACCATCCTCCTCCTCCTTGAAGCTCAATATTCAAGTTTAGGGAGGCAAAACCAGCAAAACTTTAAGAGACTTAAGTCTTTTAAAATAATAAACTGTTAATATATTATATTAATATTTAAATATTAGATAATAACTATTTAAATTAGTCCTCAATGTATTATTTTTTTTTTTATGTCAGTAGATTTCATGGGCTTATGTTTTTTTACTTGTAATAAGAAATATCAAAATGTTTAGGAATATTTTCATTCTAAAAGAGGCACAAATCACTTTTCAGAGTCTTCTGGGTTCATCCCTTTTACTTAGAATTGAAGAATTTAAGTGAAAATTATCCAATTAATAAAATTACTGTAAAAAAAAACACTACTACTACTAATAATAATTTATTTATTTTATATAAAATTTATATAAATTTTATAATTTATTTATTTATTATTTAAACATGCCTCAATCTGGTACTACTACTCTTAATTATGAAGTGGAATATTCTTGTGTTGGATAAAATTAATGGCCAGAATCATAAGCCTTTTGAATTCTTTTGAAAATTCTGAATGAGAGAGCTTTGAGAAAGCAGAATTTTCTATGGAGTTATCCCACCTGAGAGGAGACCAGGAAATGGCAATAATTTATCCAAGTCTTTACACAGGAGCTGTGGGTTTGGATAAACAGGGATTGAAATTCCAGCATATCTGGGTCTCTGGCAGATGAAAACTCAAGGAGAGGTTGTGATTCAGAAATAATCCCTTAATTTCCTATAAATTAAAAAGTAAAGAAAAGCTGCAAAGTGACCTCCCAGCTGATGGGTTAACTGGAAAAGTGGATTTTTTTTATTTTATTTTTCTCTCATGGTGGACTAAAACTTCACCCCAACTCTGCTCTCAAAAGTGGGAACAAGAAAAGATGGAATTTCATTGCCTCCATTACGTGGAGGCTTCTCCAGTGGACTTCAACCCCACCACAGGTTCCTCAAAGCAGTGCTGGAGGAAATGATGCCTTTATTGTCCCCTCGGTCACTTTGGGCCATCCCACCAAAGGTTTTCCCTTCCTGGGCAGTTTGGGGATGATGCTCTGGAGCCATTCCCGAGCAGGAGGCTGCAGGGAGGCTCCAGCTCCACATCTCAGCCCTGTAGCTTGGAGGATGCTGCCACCAAGAGTCTCGCAGCCATAAGTGGCACGGTGACAGCTGCTGTCAGTGAGGACAATGAAAATTGGCAGATTTAGCCGAGTATGAAGCATGACAAATTGCAGGAAAGCGGAGGGAAGGCAGTGCTTCACTCGATTGAGGAGTCAGATGACATTTGCAGGGAAGCTTGTGGGAATTCTCCAGACAGTCTACAAGATGTGCTAAATGTTATTTGCATTAGAACAAATCATAAGGTATTGACTGCAAAATCATTTCCCTTTAATGAAGACTCGGAGGGAAAAAAATATCAGAGTCAATTAGGAGACTGAAACTACAAATATGTTGTGCTTTACATATCTCTGAAGCATGAAGGAGCCAATAAAGTGCATTTAATAAAAATGAACAACAAAATCGCTGCAGCTCGCGGGGCTCGCAGCATTCCTGAGTTCATGCCGTGCTCAGGAGGCTTCCCCTCCTCTCCTTCCATCCACACGAGTAATACATTTCCCAAAAACATCTTATTCTGCATGAAAGGAGAGATCCCACACATATCTGTTGTTTCTTACCACTGAAGTGGAATTGTCACTTCGTCTCTTCTCACAAAACAAGCCGACTGCACTGCATCGGTGCCTCGCAAACCGCGGCTGAAACCACGACCTACATTTGCTCAGCAGCAGGAGGAGGGGTCCTTTTATCTGTGACAGATTGTGGGGAGAGTTTCTTTCACTAAATAGGTTTTGTTTTGTCTGTTGATCACATTTTCTCCTTTCACAATATTTGGTTTCAGCTGCTCTGGAATCTGAGTGTAATTCTGATTTTTCATTGCGCTGTTGTCAAGGGATGAGTGAGAACAAATACAACAAACATTTTTAAGTGCTACCTGTCAGCTTAAAAGAACTCTGTAAACTGATGTTGAGGGAGGATTAATCCTCCTCCAAAACACTTTTAGCAGTACTCAAACAGTGCATTTCATAGCTCTAACAGGAACCAGAATGCACCTGAATTTCAACTTGTGTTTTCAAAGTAAATCAGTAGCAATGTTATGCTATTCCTTCATGGTTTACTAAAAGGAACTATCTAAAAATTACCTTTTTTTCTTATCAATTAAAGATAAGTTACTGCCATGTAACTTACCTGGAGACAACCAAGAGAAACAGCGTGGGCCACCCACAGACATCCCTTATCTCTGGAGTTTGAGCTGTTCAGATGATCCCAGGGGGTGACAAGATATTCCAGAAGTGTCTGGAATTCAATCCTGTGAGCAGGGAGGGAGCTGGGACCAGAGGAACCCCTCGGTCCCTTCCAGGCTGACCCCTCCTGTGATTCTGTGACAACTCTGCTGCATTCTGTCCCATTCCTCAGCCCCTCCATGGCGAGAAGTGACAATTACAGCACACAAAGTGACATTTTTAATTAGATACCACACTTTTCTGAGCCAAGCAAGTGACCCAAAACACCTCAGTGACAAGCATGGCATTTTATTGTAACCTGAAACCAGGGGAAAAACATGACTCTTAATTTAAATGCCTATTTTTTGTTTCTGTTAAGTGAATTTTTATACACTTAGCTCTGATGGATGGAGGGTACACAAAGGCAAAAAAAAACAGATTGGGAGGTTTTTTTCTTCTCCTTATTTTATAATAAAATTAAGTTATTAAAGGCCAATTCCAGCACTTCTTTCCTCACAAATTTCCCACCATCCAGTTGAGTCACAGCACCCTCATCCTGCTGAACAGGAGGTTTTATCCCAATATTTCAGAGCAGGGAGTTTGAGCTGCTTTATAAAACCCTCAAATACTTCCAACATTCCTGTGGCAGAGCAGAAAATAACAGCAGAGGCCCCTGGATTGTAAGAGAATTAAAGCAGGCCTGGTGAGAGCTGGGAGTCAGGGGAGGTGATAAAACCCCCTGAGAATCCCTTCTCCATCACCCCAGACACGAGTGCAGACCTCACACGCACCCAGACAAGGGAGGAAGGAAAAAGCTTGGAACAGAGACCAGAAATGTTGTTATTCTATTCTGAATATGTTGTAATTCTCTGCTGTTGAAGCTCATTTGAAATAGAAGCTCAGCACAACCAAACTCAGATGGTTCCATCTCCAGTGTCTGTAACTGCAGTGGATGGAGGAGGAATTGTCTCAGGCTGGACAGAAGCAGGACATGGGAAAATCATTGGGAAAAAACCCTTTCTTAGAAGTTTTCAACAGCCTAACAGAGTTTGAGAACATGATGTGGACACTAATTCTACATCAGGAACACTGGGGAAGAGATTTTTGTGAAAGCAACCCACACAACAGGCTGTGTTAGCAGCAAAAAAAAATAAAAATAAAAAAAAAATAAATCAGTAAATGTTTAACAAACTTTCATCCACCTTTCCACTCCTCAGATACAGATACTGCTGTTTCCCCAGGGATTTAGGCATCTGCAAGCTCTGCTGTACATGAGGGGGAAAAAAAATAGAGCAAGACAGTCAATATTTTTGACAAAAGTGTTAAAAGGGAAATCTGAAATCCCTAATGTTGTCCTCCATGTCAAAAAGGAATACTTTTATCTTCCTAGAAAGATTACGACAACAAAAAGAAAATATTCTAAGCCCTGATTTCTCAAGTCTTTCAAAGATAAGGCGGTGAAAAAATAAACTTTTGGTAAGATGTAGGAAAAAAGGTCTTTGCTGTGTGTCTGAATTCATCTGCAGCTCAGCAGCTGCTGGAAAACACTCAAGGTTTCAATTCAATATTTGTTTCTTGAGATAAGAATGAGATGCAAACTCTGCCTGGGTTGCTAAAATCTGGGTAAAATCTCAGTTCAGTGCTGGAAGTGAGGGTGGGAAGAGACCTGAGCATCCTCTGCTGAATGAATCCTTCAGTGGGAGAGAGGAACAAGGTTCCTGCTGTGCCTCATCACCCCCTGCCCCCAAGGACGAGGTTTGACATCTCTGATCTCTCATTGTTTTCTTGGGATTTCTCTCCCTCAGTTTTGCCTCTGCCTTAAACCACAGAATTTCCAGGCAAAGCAGTGGAAAACAGGGTAACTGTTGTGACAAAAAATGGAGTTTAAACCAAGCAGATGGCTGGGAAAGAATAATTACACCTTGGGATAAAAGCTCAACAGAGAGATTTTCAGGCTTCTCAATTCAAATGTGGACCAGGGTTTTCTTGAGAAAAACTGTGTTTCTTAAAAATGAAATACTCTTAAAACTCACTTTTTCCTTCCACCTCTTCTTTTTCTTGTCAAATTAAAGTCCTTGTATTGTTGTCTCCATCCCTGGCAGTACCCAAGACCAGGCTTGGGGCAGCCTGGAATAGTGGAAATGTCCCTGCCATGGCAGGGGATGGCACTGGATGATCTTAAAGTTCCCTTCCAACCCAAATAATTCTGTGATTTCATCAGACATCCTCCTCCCTTTGGTCAAAACACCACAAAGAAACATTCCTCCCAAAGGAAAAAATGAGGAATAGCCAAAAAAAACCCCCAAAAAAACCCCCAAACCAAAAGCCAACCAACCAGGAACAAAATGTTCCCCACTTCTTCCCAGGTGGATGCTGTGGATTGTTTTTCTCCTCTCACCCTCCAGCTCCTGCAGCTCTGCTGCCCTTTGCAGGGTCACAACCTGCCTGGGCATGGAAGCTCCAAACCACCATTCCAGGAGGGAATTGAAAGGAATTAAGGAGCATTTTGCCTTCAGTAGCTGCAGCAGATCCAAATTCCCTGGAACTCCACACCTTCCCACCTTGGAATCCCTGCATGGAAGCCAGCCAGAATAAAAACTGGGGGTTGCTCTGCTTTTATACCGAAGTTCAGCCGGGTTTAAGGCTTGCCTTTTACTTTTGTGGCAGGAAAATAAAAGGGATGAGAGGTGGGAGCCTTCTCTGTCTCATCTGCAGTGCTGCTGTGGGCTGGGTTTGGAAAGGTGCAGTGAAATCACCTCAGGAGAGGTGAAATTTGAATTTCCCACATGGCAGAGTGGAGGGGGGACCAGCAGAATCCAGCTGGGGATCTTTAAACACAGCTGCAGTTTTGTTTTAATCACATTCCAAAAGTAAACCTCTTAAAGGATAAACACCCCAATAATGAGTTGGTTTCCATGCACACAAGGAATCACTAAAAGGTTAAAACATAGGAAAAAAACTTGGCTCAGTCTCATTGTCCTCCTAGTTTAGAAATTCCCTCTCATTTTAATGAGCCTCATCTATTCTACCTCCTTTCCTTAGACTAAGTTCCAATTATACATAAATTTAACAATCCCCCTGTGCCCCAAAATTCCCAAGGAGCAAATTTAAGCTCTCGCAGACACAAGACACCAATCACTCAATCTGGATTGAGATCCATCCAAATGGATCCTGGAACTTCTGAATTCCTGGAGAATTCACACACACCTACAGCTTCATCCAAAAAAAGAAAAAAAAACCAAAATCCACACCCATTCCTAATCATAAATTTCACATTATTAACACTAAAATTCTAAATGCCTTAGAGCACTGAGCAGCACAACAGCACCTTGAAAAAGGGTTTGAAAATACCAATCCACAAACACTGGAATGTCAAAAATATTAAAATAAAAATCAAATACACAAAATCTGCTGTAAATCTGAGGGGGAAAAACCCACAGAGTTTGAAACAATTTTGATATTCTTTTTCAAGGATTTGAATTGATGGAATAGAGGTAAAGAAAAATAAAATGATGGAATTGAAGTCAAACTTCAATTTTACAGGCTCGATATGTTGCAATTTCTTCTGAAGTTTTCAAGATGAGAACTTCAATTTTTTTTAACTAAAAACAATCTCATCTGTCAACTTCACAAAGTATTTCTTCAGGATGGTTGACTGGAGAAACAAATCAGAATAAAGTGGCTGTCATCAGTAAATCAGCTTTGACAGAGCAGTCCATATCCCCAGTTTTCATGGGAAATACCTGTTAAATTCCCTTCTCTCAGGAACTGTTTTTCTCACAGAAGTGGCCGAGGTAAGAGAAGTAATTGATGTATTATCCATGATTGTCTTTCATTATTTTCATCCTAGTTTAACATGCCTCTCCTCAGTGCTGTTCAGAGTGATTCAAACCCCACACAAATCACCTCTGCCTTCCCCCAGACACCCATCCTGATAAAAACAGGATTTTCCAGCAGCAGAATATCAGGGAGAAAAATCTCAATAACCATCAACTGCTTGAAGCATGGTAGCTCTGCAAATAAGATGTTTAACAGCAAGGTTTCTGCTGGTTTGCACAATCCTGAAATAAATGTAAAATATGTTTATTGATTCTGCAGTTGACGAGTCAAAGCTGCTGTTCCAACAGAAGGTGCTCAAAGAAAAATATATTAACAAAGGAAAACACAGCAGATATTTGCATTTATTTACATTTCTGAAAGTCAGCACTACACCAGGGATGCTGCTGGTTGACTTTTAACTGCACCTTATTAAAAATGAGCTATAATAATAATAAATAATTGACATTAATAATAAATAATGGCAATGACAAATAATTGCCGCTGATGTAAATATCCCTGAGAATGAAGTTATTTAACACACATAGCTCTGCCATGGTCTGGTGGCACTGCAAAAGTCAACAGTTCTACAGAGAAAGGCTCCAGCACAGCTAAAAACACAAGTCTGAAACCCAAAAAGAACCTGCCCTTTCATCAGTTCAGAGTCTATCAGCTTGTAGAGTATAATTTAAATTTTTTCCTAAAAATAATCTACAAGCTGTTCTGCTTTTAGCATCTGTAAGTCTCACTATGCCACTTCAGAAAACTTTAATTAATAGAAAAAAAAAGTATTAATATCTCCTCTATGTACTAAAAGAAAATATGAATTTTCTGTTTAAAGATGCCTTATTTGAGATGAAGGAAAAGAAAAACAGCTCAACAGCTCCCAAACAACACCAAACCCACACTGATGGCCCAGGATGCTCCACTGGGAAAAAACTGGGAGAGGATTTTATCCTCCCACAGCATCGTGATTGCACCAGATGCCAACATCGTGTACCCACCTTGCACAAAGAAATCACAATTAAAAAAATTAATCTATCAAAGAAAAAAACCTTTCCTCACTGAAATATTGGTCAACCCAACTTTTATAAGATAAAAGGATAAAAGAATGGTTCTCTCATTGCCATTGTTTAAAACCAAGTTATAACCAAGGATTTTCTATTTTGATGAGTTCAACACAGACAAATTCATTATCTTTACTGCATGTGCTAAACTTTACTCCATTCCCCAAAGATTAAAATCAGGTATCAGCAAAGAGAATTTGCATTTTACCCCCATGGCTGAAGTTCCTAATCTCAGGCACCCACTCCCAAAGAAAGCTGGAGGAAAAAACAGGGCCAAACCCCTAAAATTTACCTTTAAGTTACCTGCAACACCAATCCCATGATTTGTGTCACATATAAACATTTCCTACAGCCCTTTAGTGTGTTGGAATTCTGATCTGGGGCCAGTTTCAACATTCAGGTGTAAATTGGGGTTTTTTGCTGCTCTGATTTTGCCCTCTGCTCCTGAGGCTCAGGTAAATGCAGTGAATAATCCATTCACTAATGACAAAATTCAGGTTCCAGCTCAGTGCAGCCCAAGCTCTGACTGTGCTCAGCTCTCTTTGAGGTCCAGCAGTCCTGCACAACATTCACACTCTCCATCTCTCACAATAACAAAACCACCAGCAAGCTGAATGCCTTTCATTAAAAGGAACTTGAATAAAAAGATTTTGTTCTGAATGGAGGCACTGCTCTCCTATGAACTTGTTTTCATGCTTTTTTTCCCTACTTAAAGAGAATTCACAATGCTCCCATTTTCTATTTCTTCCTGCAAAACAGACTCCCTGAAACTGAGCAACTGAAATAAAAATTAATTAAACGTCGGACTAAAGTGAGATTATCAAGGTTTATAAGTTCCTTCCTTTGGGAAAGAGGCTTCTGTTCAAAAATATTTAAAGAAAAAAACCCCATAACTACACAGCTTTTGTATTAAGCTACTTATCAAAAGCTTTTCAGAGAGGAAAATGATAATTTTAAATGAAACTCGTGGGTATAGTTTATTCATTTTATGGGAAATTTAGAATAAAGAGCAGCAGTTGGGTCACGTGGAAGGGACTTTGTGCTCTCTGTGACATCATTCAGAAATTCAGCAATTCGAATGAGTTGAATTATTTTGGGTTAAAAGAGCAAGGCCTTGCATGTTGGAGTTGTTCATCCTTATTTTCCTCATTGGAGCTCTCGGAGGCATCACCCAAGCACAGGCTCCAAGATAAAAGCACCAGCTGGGATCACCAAGCCCCCAGTGGAGCACAGGCCAAGGGATTTCCCTGAACTAATTTTAAAATCCTCAATTTACCTGAATTTATTTCCATGGACTTTGATGAACGCAAACAGCAATTTATTGATTGAGAAATACCAATTATTGTAAGTGACAGAAAGGGGGAAATGGCTGCAAGGTGCTTTGTTGGTGTATAAAGATTCCAATCAAACTCAGGTGGGCTTTGGGTATAAATTCCCATAGAATGGCACAGCAGACATCAAATTTTTGTCTGAGGTGTGACAGAGCAGGAAAGCTCTGAAAACGCAGTCTGGCTGTGAAGATTTCAAACTTTGAGAAAGGGCAGCAAGACTTTATTTTAAAATCCAAGTAACTTGCTTTAAACCCGAGCTCGGTGGAGAGGAGCCTTGCAGTGTTCCGAGGGCTCGTCCCGCTGCCACGTCACAAGCCCAGCGTCAGGATTTGCCAAGGAGGCAAAATCCCAGTTGGGATGGCTGAAAGTGCTCTCAGACTCACTGAAATCACTCTCAGACACTCCAGCTCCTCCACTGCTGCCAGACTCAGGCTCTTGCTGTTTCATCTGTGCACTTTGACAGGCAGAACTCGGCTTAAAAAGGCAACAGGACGCGAGATCCTGCAGCCCCCTTGGCAATCGAATGTCTGAAATTGTAGCAGTGCAAGACAGAAACTGGGCTGGAGCTGGAGCCAAGGCAAGAGCCAGGAATTCCTGAGCTGAGAAAAGTTGCTGTCACTGGAACTGGAAGCAAAATGGGTCGTAGGATAAACCAGGAAAATTAGGAACTGAGTGTTGTGAGGTGACAGGGACAAGGCAGCCTTCTAAAATTTGATCTCATCTCCCACAAAGTTCATTTCCTGATCCTTCTCCAAGGGCAGACAAATCTCAGATCCACTGAGCAGACACAACACCAAGAACAAGAGAATTTAACTCCATGTCTTGTACTGAGCCCTCAGTCTTGTACTGGTGAGGGCTCCTCTGAATAAAAGCTCCATGATCTCCTTCCACATCAATGGCAAGGCTCTGGCTGAATTTTAGGGGAGTAAAACCAACCCTAGAAAGAATCCAAAGCTCTGTGGCCCCTTTATTTCATCACCTGCCCTACACCTGCTGGGAGTGAGCAGCAGTGCCTGCCTGAGGATTAGTTTGCCAAAGCCTCTTTGATAAATCCCAGGGATAACAGTTCCCTCTCTCAGAACCAGTCAACACTTTAGAAGGAAAAATTTGCTGCCTGCATTGGTGCCTAAATACCTCAGGAGTCTGCCAGCCCATTTCCCTGCACCATGTATGATCCTCTTGGTTTTTCAGGCTCCACTGAAATATTCTCCACACTGAGCCACTGGAGAAAGCCAAATGCCAAAAAGGGATCTGCATTATTTCCTGGGCAGAAAAATCCTGCCACGTGTGACCAGCAGGAAACAGCAGGAAACAGCCCCAGGATTTGAGTACTTGACCAGTGTGCCTTGCCCAAAATATCCATCCCCTCTTTCAGAAAGCCCTCAGCACCTGGGCACTGCAGGGAATTCTCTCAAAATGGGCACATGAAACAGTTTGGGTCTGGGTGTGGTGAGCCAGTCCTTCCTTCCTCTTCCCAATTCTTTCTCTCCTCCCTCAGCCAGTGTCTGGTTCAGATCTCCTTGCTCAGCTCTGTCCCTCACATCCAGCTCCAATTCCCATCCCATGCCTTGATCTGCTCCCATCTCCCCGTACCAACATTTTGATAGAACTGACAAAAAAAATGGGGTTTATCTTTACCAAATTTGTTTTGCTGTGACCATAATGATTAATTCTGTTCTTAATCCCATTCTGAAAACAACACAAACACCTCCTGTTTATATTCCTGCAGATTTTATCCCAGAGACCACTCCTTTATGATCAAATTAAAAAAGGAAACACCAGAAACAAACAATTCAGGCCAACACTTTTAGACTTAGATCTAAGGAAACCATACATCCATGGACATAAGTGTTTCCTGTTTATCAGTCAGGAAATGCTTCAATTATTTTTTTTTCTTTGTATTTTCAGTGAAACCCAGATACTTATACTACATATATATATAGATATATATATAAAATCTTCCTTTTTTTTTAATGTGACACAGAATGTACATTGCTAACTACTTAAATCTATAATCTTCCAGCCTCTGCAAAGCTGTTTCACCCTCATTATTCCAGATTGAGGTCTCCAGGCACTATTCCTCCACCTAATTCCATCAGAATTTAGCTTGGCTCTCCCAATGTAGAAGCCAATTCTCCATGTCTCCTTTCTGAGTAATGCAGAGCAAATGAAGGCAATCTCAGTTGGAAGACTGTCACACCAAGTGAAATCTGAATAATCTAGCAACATCTAAAAATGAGCTGGCAGCTCATTGGAAAGCCTCAGAATATCTCCCATTATGTAACATGTCACTGGAACAGACTTTCAGATCCCAGCTCCACACCAACCTCTGACCCCAGAGTGCATTTTAAGGGTTCCAAAGCTGCATTTTACATTGATCCTTTGCTTCCCAATCTCATCCCACACTCTGCTCCCCCTACTCAAGTCAATAAATTCACAGTTCAATTTTGCTTTTTATCATCTCTGATCTCCTGTGCCAGAAAACCCTTTTTTATCTTTATTTTAAGACATGGGCAGTAATCTCTCTCACAGCCATGTAACTTTAATGTGGATTGAACTGGATTCACTCCTGAAGAAGAAAAAAACCCCAGAAATCTTAAGGAATAAGAACCAAGATTTGGAAGGAGGACAAAAGCTTACAAACCTTATTATACTTGAACAGGCACAGATGTCTCTTTCTTGTGTAGGTACAGAAATGATTAGAATTGATCAAGAGCTTCACAGTAAAGTTTTAAGAAACACGAATTTTAAAACAAACCAGTCAGAAACTTGTGTTTTGAAAGTGCCCTAATCCAAAGCTATTCCCCTCTTTTACACATTACCTGATATTAAAGATTTTCTTTCTTAATCTGCTTCAAGTGGGGTCTCAGCAGATCCACCTGTAAACACAGAAGGGGTTTGTGGAACAGCTGAAATACCTGTTTTGAGCATGGTCACCTAATAGCTCAGAGGTACACAAAAGGCCATCCAGCTGGTTAAAAAGGAACACAAGCATCCCATTCTCAAGAAAAAACATTGCTCTGGTGCATCCTCTGACCCCTAAAAAAAATTTTCCTACATCTAAAATGTCTCTGGTGCAGTTTCAGTTCAGTACAACCTTCCCAGTCTGTCCTGAAAGGAAAACCAGAAGATTCTGCAACAACTTTTGACCTATTTGAGAGCCATTGACACGTTTTCCTCTGCAGAATAATTAAATTTGTGCAATTTGCAATAAGGAGTTCTGCTATAAGCAGTTATTGGCTCACAGAGAAAGATGCACAGCCCTTCTCGTATTTTCCCCACCATTTTTGTTTAATATACAGACTGAATCTCTCTGATGTTGAGCAGATGAAACCTCTTTACCCTTCTTGTGGCTCTGGACCTTATGTCCTGCCCATGCCATCAGTGCAGGGGGCAGCTGCAGCCTCCCCAGCCCAGGATGAGATCGACTCCAAAGCCATCCCATTCATTTCATTGAGTTCTGAGCCTTGACTCAGCCAGGCCCCACCAGCAATTCCAGAAAACACATCACAGGATATCACTTTCGCTCCCTGAAGTACATCTCTATTTTAATCTGGAGTTGTAATTGACTCCACTTTTAAAGGAGGTGATAAAACGCTCAGGGAGTTGTTGTGCTACCTCCAGATAAGCAACCCTGGCAATATATAAGGGAGATAGGGCAGCCAGTGGCTGGGGGAATGATTCCCAACACATTAGAATGATCCTCTGCCACATTGATCTGTAATTTTATTTGATGCTATCCATTAATCTCTGAGCTGTGTGTTTTGGATCATCCCTGAGGGACTGGTACCCCTGGTGATGGCTGTTCCCAGGGAGAGGTGTTCCCCCAGGGTCCCAGCCAGCAGGGCAGCATGGAATACATCTGGAAGAGTAAACATGATGGGCAGGACTCCATTCTGAAGCTGCCAGGGCTGGAAAGGGGAGGTTATCAGGGCTAATATTGTTTATGCTGGGTGAGATAAGGTGGCACGGCTGCCCTCCCCTTCAGCAAACACGCGTCTGTCTGGTGACAGCAAAGATAAAAATCCTTTCGACATAGGGACTCCTCCCAGGGCTGGAAGTTGCAGTGAAAGTCAAAAGCAACAAGGCCTCAGGCAGCCCCTGCCCCTGGAATTCAGAGGAATCTTCACAGCCACCCGAAACCAGAGATTTTTAGAACAACAGAGAAAGGCACCTGGGGTGGGGCATGTGAGACAAAGAGAGAAATGAAACAAATGTTCCCCAATCCTACCCAATCCATAATTGTGTCAGCTCCTGCAAGGGGATGTCTCTGCTTGCTCCAGCACCTGCTAGACTGGAAACCTGCCCTTTGCATGGCAGCCATGGAGAAAAACTTAACCTTTATGTTCATCTTTTCCATGGATCATTTGGAAAGCACTCAAAAATTAGCCATCATTTCAGTGTCTCGGAGAGAACTCACCTCCTTCATCATTTGTCTTCTGTGAGGCAAAGATTAATTTCTTCAGGGAGAAAAACAACATGCCCCAGGAAGGTGTGATCCAATTGCAGGAATATTTCCTCCTGAATGCCACCAATATCCAGAATCTCTGTTTATATCCATTAAATCACTTCCATGGCTGTGCAAACTTCAGCTCCTCACTGGGGAGTTTAAGCTGAGAATGTACAGATTAAAATGAAAAGCATTCCTGTTTATTCCTCCATGCTTTTATGGTCATCAACTCACCTCAACATTTGAGAGCTTCACCAAAGGCTCTGTTCTCTTGCCTCTCACTCCACGGATGAATTGAGTTTTATCTGCAAGGAGCTCAATCACAAAAAGAAAATGTTAGAGGTTCATTGTGTCCCAAAACCTCTTTGATTTTTGTACAAAGCCAGTCTCTGTCTGAGGCCCCACAGCCTGGCAAAGAGGTTTTAGCAAATCAGAGAAGCAGAGAATTCTCCTGCATGGATAGAAAACAACACAGATATTGCTACAACCATGGTAAACATCTCTTGGACTTCTTATCACATCACACATCAAAGTTATCAATTACAGGCCAGAGATTTCTAGCAAATGAGCCTTAATTAACACTGCTGCCTCCAAATTTCCTTATTCCTGAACGTTCCCAGCTGCTATGGGAAATTAATTGAGGCTTAAATCTTGTGGTTCTTTCTTTAGTACTTGTTGCATGGCAACATTCATTTTTATGTATGAGCTTCTCCCTCCAAATGACTTTATAATAGTCTTACCCAAAAGATGAGCTGTTAAACTCTTAAACACAGATATTTACACATCTTGGTTTAGTTTTGTTGGGTTTTTCACTCGTAGGACATGAATTATTCACTGATAAGAAGGTCTGTGATGTTCTGGTTGGTTGTAGGCATCAGTAAAATCAGTCAGAGGATTTAACTGGTTTCTTTTAACAATCAGTTCCACAAGTGTGGAAAGATTATTTGTTATTTCTAAAGGACATTTTTCACATTTAAATTTAAGTTCTGATCAAGGGGCAGGTTCCAGAAGGAAATTGCAGATGTGAACTATCCCACAGAGGTGACTTTTCCTTCCTGAATTATTGGTTAAACTCCCCATGGGATGGAGCAGCCTGACCAAATCCATGCCAAGTAATACTGATCAATATTTTTGCTGATTTCAGTCAGAATTTCCCAATGCATAATAAAACAAACCCCAGAAGAAAAGCAGCACTCCTCCACCAGAATACAATTGTGTCTCATTTTGAATGAGCTTCAAATTGCTTAGTTCATATTATACCACAAACAGTTACTAATTTTACAACATAAATTCATAATCCACGAAGTGTAGGATTCCTGATTTAAAACTTTTAAAAAAAGATTAAAATTGATTTTGATTTTAAAAAATTAAAATAAATTCTGAGCTTCAGAAAAAAAGGTATTTCATAAGATATAAATTGAAATAAAATGGAAAGAATTATTAAAAATATACAAAGTTCAGATGAAAGGAAACTTTCCTAGCAGAGCATGTAACAAGCTTGGAGTTTTAACTGTGGATCTGCAAGAAAAATGCCAAGAAATAACATCAAGGTGACAGCACAGCCTCCTGAAAGTTTTGTTCTCTTGTCACAACCTCCTGTGAAATGCCAGTATTTTCTGACCTCACCTGAGATGTCTGTGGACGTGATTTAATGCCATTTATTGCCAAAAAGATCACAGCAACATTTAAGAATGTGGGTTTAAAGTCTACAAGGATAATTACTGAAGTGAGGATTAACCAACTGAGGAGTTAAAATGAGGAATAAAAAAAAATTAAGAATTTTTATTAGTTATTAAATAAAAGCAATAACTTTTCTTAAAAGCACTCTGTTCAAAAATCTATGACCCAACTTCATAAATAGATTTAAAAAAATGATAATGAACTGATTTTATGCCTTGAAATTCCATAATTTAGACATGGATTAGATCTTAGGTTTTCCATTCTTTGTTCCCTCATCACTAGAATTTATTAAGAGGCACAGAACCTTCTCCATGTGCTTTAAAGGTTTGAACAGCTCCTGTCCTTGGACTTTGAAGCTGTACCAAAGCTTCCTAACAAAGGTCTAAATGTATTTCAGCCTTCAACAGAACTTTGTATTCCTCTGTCTGGGAACCTCTGACCACCCACACCAGAAATGTGATTGGAGTAATAAAAAATGTAATATTTCAAGGTAGAACAGATTCCATAAATCAAGGGAGAAATGCAGGATGATGGAGGACGCAGGATCTTCACATCTGATTTTTGACAACATTTCAGGTGCTCCCAGACTCTCCTGATGGAAGGGGGAATCCTCCAGCAGCTGCATCCATGGGTTCTTCACTGATAAACACTTAGTGAATAAAAATCTCAGAGCAGATGAGGCCAATCTCTCATGAAGGCTCCAAAAAAACCCATTTTCCTCAAAGAAAGTGTTAAATCAACAATCTTACTCTATTATCCTCTCATGACCAAGTCCTTTTTTTTAAAGTATTTGATTTTTTTTTTGTCTATGTCAAAACAACAGGAGGTTTTACTTTGCTTAATCGCTGTTTCCTTAATATTTGAGTGAGCAGAAAACATTTGCCCTGACAAAACTGCTGGATCCAGAGAGAGGAACAACCAGTTTTTCTCTCTGCTGAAGACATTTTTATTCAAAAAGATAAACTCCACTTCAAACTGCCACTGCAGCTCTGCAATCTGTCAGCACATGTGAGGACCAACAAACCTGTTCCCAAAAGGAGACTGCCTCAAAAAATGGAAAACCCACACCTCAGTGGCTATTTTTAATTTAACTCTTTCATGAGGTTTTAAATCAAAACCCAGCTCAGTGAGATTTGAAGATATTCAGGCAAAAGTTGTTCCAATTTTGGAAAAGTCCAAATTCTCATTAGTTTTTCAGAGGAATTCAGTAAATGAAACTGTCACCAGCCCTGTGGAGTTAAAATTCACACACACACATTTATTTAACGTGACCTCTTTATGTCCCACAGAGGCTTTTAAATGTCCCTGAGTCTGCTCCCTTGTCCTGTTAGCCACCAAATCCAGCTACACTCATGCAAACACGTTTTCCTTCTGCTGCCCCTGCTAGTCTCATAATATATTCAGAGTGAAGCAGAATGAAATATGTGCAGAGAATAAACAAGATCAAACCCCAACATATCCATATTCAAGCATTCAAATCAAGTGTGAAAGAAAGCTCCTGCTGGGAATTTTTAAATTTTTATTATTTTTTTTTTTTTTCTGATTTGAACCAACTCCCCAACTTGAGGAACATCCCTCCAGTTTCCAAAGGGAGATGGAAACAAGTCCTGAGGAGCTGAGCTGGGTTTGTTCTCAGTGCAGGGAACGTTGTGCTCGTCCATCACTGATGGGAACACTCTGGCCATTTATTTGGGACATTGGAGAGCCAGCCCTGGGATGCCTCCCCCTTAGGATAACCAGAGCTGTCTGTTCTGCACCAAACTCACAGGAAACAGGGTTTTAAGCCTCAAAAAGGTGAGGAATTTGTGTTACCTGCAGTTGACGGCTGACGCAGGGCAGCCTCGCGCCGCCGAAATCCGCGGGACAGCTTGGCACGTGCCAAGGCAATTATTTGTGCTAGCACAGGCACTGCCAGGAAGGCATTAATCTGGGGATGATTAGAAGCTGCTGTTTTCTTTGTCAATAATTCATCTATTGACTGGAGGAGTCATTTGTCGATAATTTACGAGTGGAGAGCGCGGCGCTGCTCTGCCGGCTGCTGGCAGCCGCTCCAAGAGCTGGCCCCAGCGATGTGCTCCAG
>NC_031778.1:22008392-22090938 GCF_001522545.3 Parus major | reverse complement strand
GTCCATGGCAGGGTTGGAATGAGAGGAGCTTCGAGGTTCCTTCACACCCAAACCATTCCATGACTCTGAACCACATCCTGGGGTTGGAGCTCTGCACCCCACACCCGAGCTCTCCCCTCGCCCAAATCTTACAGCCCAACCTCAATGAAAACCTTCAGAGGGACAGAACAGAGATACAAAACCCACAGCAGAATGGGAGAATTCCTTTGCTGTACTCAGGGAATGCCTGTGTTAATTTATCCTCCTTTTTATCTTCCTCTCGCATGTTTGTGTGGCACAAGCAGCTCCTGGAAGGGGTACAAAATTCAGCAGAAGAGAGACTCCTACCTCAATCAAAGGAATCTATTCCGTGGCAAAGGATAAAGATGAAAGATATTTGTATTAGCAATAAAAGAACACCAAAAGCTACGATTTTTTTTTTCTTTTTTTTTTTTTAACTGTGAAGGACAAACCAGAAATCATATAAAAGACAAAAATAAACAGAATTAATAGGAACTCAAAGCAAGGACAAGCTGCAGGTCCCTGATGGTGTAACAAATTACAAAGCAGGTAGAAACTAATGTCAAGAACTATTTATTCATCTCTATAATGGGAACAACTTCAGGCAAGGACAATAATCACAAAGCAGGAAAGTGTTCATTAATTAAATGGAAACAAATCAGAATTGCCCAGGCACAGCTTGCCAAGGATCCTTTTGGCAGGCAGAGATATGCAATGTTCCTCCTTGTGCTCAGAACCTTTTGCATGACAAGAGGCTGAAGGAAGTTTATCAAGGCTCCTGCCTGCACAGGTAGCTGCTTCACAAACCCATTAAAAATGGAGATCTTGGTGACCTGTATGTGTTAAAATATCTCACCAGTGGATCACAGGCAATGGTGAAACCCTTGACTTGCTCTGTGGCCAGGACTGGTGACTGTCAGAGCAGGTTCTCTGTGCCTGCCCATCCCCTCTGATCCAGCAGCTCCCACTCACAGCACCAGATCCCACACCAGATATCTGGGGAACCTCCCCACCTCTCTACCAGCACCACGGGTAGCACTTAAACACTCTTGAAAACACTAAATATCCCTCTAAAATTGTAACATTTCATATTTCCCCTGACTGGGAAGGGAGATGCAAACCAGGTCTTCCCATTTACTAGAACAACCATAATTTAATTACAATTTCTTATATTTTTATACTTATACTTCTTATACTTATTATTATTATTGTTATTATTATTGTTATTATTTTTATTATTATTCCTCCTCCTCCTCCTCACAAGGTTCTCCTCCTTTGGTCTGTCCATGCAGACATTGTGATCTGCTCTCAGATCCAGTCCTTCAGAGACCTGGCGACACACAATCCTATTTTTGGAGCAAAGACAACTATTAGGCAAAAAAAAAGAGGAATTTCTGGAGATAAGCAGTGCCCCAGCTGGGGGCTTGGGCCATGAGTTTGAATTCCACTGCTTGGAGTTTACAATGTTTGGGGATTTTAGATCTGACCCTTTGTGGGTGTTTTCATCAGCAGAGCTTCGAAGGGCTCGATCAACTGAAGCTCCTAAAACACCCAGGACAGTTTGCATACAGAGGGACAATTTATTTGCAGGGTTTCAGGGTGTCACAAATTAGGAGGGCTGAGTTATGAACTCCTGAGTGCCCTGGTGTACAGAGGAAACTGCAGTGAATCCCTAATGACAGCCCCATAAAGATGATGTGATAAATGCAACATTAAAAATGCAATAGAGGCATGAATCTGCTATAATTTAAGGATCTGCCATTAAATGCAACAGGGCTGCATTTTTTTGTTGCTTTATTTTCATCACTGCATCAATACAGAATGGTTTGGGTTGGAGAGACCTTCCAAAATATAAAATCTTCCCAACTTTTATGAAGTAGATCCTTTCCTTTACCTTTTTCCTTTCCTTTCCTTTTTCCTTTCCTTTTTCCTTTCCTTTCTTTTTTCCTTTCCTTTCTTTTTTCCTTTCCTTTCCTTTTTCCTTTCCTTTCCTTTTTCCTTTCCTTTCCTTCCCTTTTCCACACATCAAAATCTCTAAGAAGGAAATAAACCACTCTCCACATTAAATAATTTCCCTTTTTACACCACCCCTTTTCCAAGTGGAAGCCTCCCCGTTTTTTCACTGCACCGTGAGTTTCACACAGCTCAGCATCAACTCTACAACCACAAAAAGGGATGGAAACATCAAGATTTCCATCATTCTCCTCTTTATTCTGTGAAGTCACTGTAGGAGTTTCTATAGGGGGGGAAAAAGTAACTTCTGGAAAGTGAAATGAATGCAATATTCATGGGGTGATCAGACAGACCACATTCAAAGGAGCATAAAATTATCTGCCTATGAAGGTCAATTAGTTTTGACATTAATTTTGGTAAGCATGAGTTAAACCACTTTTTTCCTACATCAGTGACAATATATGTATACAGCAAATTCTAGAAAAAAAAAATATAGGAACATTTGCAAATTGCAAAACATTTTCATTATTATTTCAATTTACAAGGGAACTGGAACATCACTAAATACTTTGATATTATTTCTACTTCAGGCAGTGAGTGTTGCTGGCACATTCCTGGTGGGGATGGGCCTGGTTGTTTTGCAGGAGTCAAACCAAGGGACATTAAAGAAAAATGCTTAAGAAACTGATAGAAATTAGAAGTTATTTGGAACAGAGCTCTGAAAACCATAATGAAATCTTATTTCAAATTAATTACACTTTTTAATTGAAATGGTGGAGATGGTGCCAATCTAAACACAACAAATTATAACAAAATCTAAAGTAAAAAAGAAGTAGTTTAAAGACTTCCATGGAAGGGAAACAATTTATCATTCTGCGCTAGAAATTTCATTTTCTACTTTAAAAAACATGACTTGCCAAATGAATCCAGCAATAACTGGAAACAGACCAACTTCCACAAATGAATGTTTTATATTTTCAAGTATACTTCAGTTAATTAAAAAATTAATTGGCCTCGAAAATACTGGAGAGTCTATATTTCATCACCCCCACCCCAGGCATATGGGGCAACATTTTTAACCAAATCCAATCCTCTGATCTGAAAAAAATCTGCAGAAAATAGTATCAGTAATTCATATTTCTTTTTTTAAAAAAAGAAAAAAAAATAGCTCTAATCTTTGTAAGAGCCTAAAACTGCAATTTGAGGCTCTAGGAAAACCCAGCTCTCCCCAGAAAAGATGGGAGCACAACATGAGAGAAGTGCCAGCACACAGCTCCTCACTCTGCTCCTTCAAGTGATTATTAGGATCTCTCCCCCATAAATTTGCATCAGTTCCTGAGCAAAACTCCCAAAAGGAGAACACTGCAGTCCAAATTTGAGCATTGCTGCTTTCCTAAAGAGTCTCCACTGCAAAGTGACACCCCTGGCAATCAGCACAGGGACACTTTTTGGATTTTACCCCAAAGCTGCTCTGCCCAAAGCTCCATTTCCATCCCCATATCCCCTCACAGGCCACAGGATCCTCCCCCAGCTCTGGAAAACAAATCTGCTCCAGTCCATTCCTACTACACGGAATTCTGGGGGGTAAGAAAAGGCAGGAATGGCTTGGAGAAATTGATGAATAATCTCTACAAAAGAATAATTTGTGGGATTCTTTCCAGAACCAGAAATAAATGTAAGGAATAATTTACCGTTGCTCAATTTGCCATAACCAGCTGAGGGAGACTGCCTTGGCAGATGGTGTTTCTGATCAACAATTCCCATTATTCCTTCAAATGCCAAAATTAAAATGTTCTGATGCTTATATTAATATTGATTTCTCTTTCCTCATGTTTTGTTAATTCTAATCTCAATATTACTCCTTTTTTTTTTTTTTTCCTCCCTAAAAAGAAGTCATCATTGGCAAAAAATTAAAGTTTAAAGCAGCTGTGTCCTAAAAATAACTAAAACCAAGCCCAGCAAAACCCAAACCATTTGGTCACTACACCTGCCAAGGTGATCAGATGGGAAGGATTTTCTCCCAGCATCCATCCCACTCTCCACCCATTTCCTCGTGGAATATCAGGGTTCTCACCTGCATTGTCACTCAGCTGTCCTGTGGTGTCACACAGGTTGTATTCCTGTTTAAGGAGCAGAAGGAAAAGATCTATAACAGCTTTATATTGTATTTGTCACCCACAAAATGCTCTCAGATAAACACCTGGTTTATAACCAGACAACTTAACTGAACCCTTAGGAACATTTAAGATAAAGAACTATAAAACTTCCAGTCAAGACAAAAAGGAAAAAAACCAGAAATACAAATTTCCATCCCTCTGGTTTTACTCAAACAGCAAATCAGACCCAGTCCATTTTGAGCAGAAACACGCCAGCTTCGAGAAGCTTATTTTTACAGATCCACAGCTTCTTTCAGCTTTGGGGAAATTCAAACATCTGCTGATCCTGGCCGAGGCACTCGGCATCCTGCTGCCAAGCAAGTGCTCCAGTCAGTGCCCCGTGGTTCCTCCCCTCTCTGTCCTTCTGCTGGCTGCAAACAAGCACAACTCCAGGTTACCTTTTCTGCCTCTTTGTGCAAACACCGGTTTCGATGGATTCTGCTGCTATTATTAGGCTGCCCTGGTTCCCACTGCAAGTCCTCCCACAGCTCCCAGCAGGATGCCAGGAGCTGGCAAGCTCGGAGAGCCTGAAGGCTGTGCATCTGTTCTGAGACTGACAGGTAGCACAGCAAGTTAAAAAGCCCATAAATTTGCAGCAGGAGGCTCAGCCTAGACAAAAAATAATAATAAAAAAAAGAAATGTATAAAAAAAAAACAAAACCCTGTTTTGGTTTGTTTTTCCAAGCTCCAGGTCGTGCTCTGTCACTGCTGCCTCTCAGGGAGCCCCTTTCCCATTCCCTGGTGTGGATCCTCCTGTGGCAAGTGCTTGTCCCTTCTCATTGTCCCCTCTGGGGGATGTGGCTGGCACAGAAGGATCAGGGGTGCCACACTCTGTCCCCCAGGCACTGATTTTTCTGGGAGTGTCTCTGTGCCTGCAGGCCAGACCCACAGCACAGGGCTCATCCCAGGCTTTTCCCAGGGCTTGGATGGGCTGGATCCATGGGATGGGGTCAGGGGGACACCTCCCACTGCTCAGAATCTGTATTTTCAGGAAATTGTTTTCTGGGAGTAGCAGTGGAAAATGTCAGACCTTGACAGAACACAGCTAACTCAGACTTCAGCCTGGGGGACACCAAGAACTTGGTGATTTTAACAGAGTGGGATCTGCACAACTGGAAGGAAACCAGGCCAGAAGAGGGAACACAAACACCTAAATCACCATTTTCCTCTGCTCTAGCTGTCTCTCCCCAATGCCACTGTAAAATGCAGCTAAAAACTTGGAAAGATCCAGCTTTTGTGTGTTTTACAGCTGACAACAAACCCACAACTCAGCCCCATCCACACCAAGTCCTCCCACCCTGCCATACCCTGCTAGTACAGGCTGAGTAATTAGCATTTACTCAATTAGTAATTCTGAGTGAGGAGAATGGCCAGGGAGATCGTCATGCAAAGCAGCAGAAGTCTAGACCCTGTTGTCTGAAAAAAAGTGTGATGAAAATAAAAATTAAATCCTACACTTTCTGTCCTCAAAGGTGTATTGCATCAAACTACTCTGAGGAGCAGAATTCCATTCTGGTATTTATATTCTAACCAGAAAAAATAGAACAAATGCATTTAGAAGAGTAAATTCTGCCATTCTGAAGGTTTTCAGTTCACAAATAAGGCAAAAGTAGGCTAAAAAATACCCACAACCTGCTCTAACTCCCAGAATTGCCCTATCCCACTCACTCTCTGAATCAACAAATGCAGGATCATGACCTGGGCTGTGAAGAAAAGGAACATCCAGGCAAGGATCAAAATCATTATGTGGGCACTTCCCAAACACTTTGCTCCCGTTCCTACCCCACAAATCAATTCCCAGGCTTCAAAGGCAGATGGAAAGTTCTCATCCTCTCATTGACCACTCGTGTAACACAGAGTGAAGAATCTCAAATGAGGGTTTTTTTCTAGTCTGGTAACTGCTCTTCAACCTGTAAATCATCTTTAAAAAGTGATCAGAAGGATCTCTGGAGAGATCAGAGCCAGAAAATCACTTGAGACAGTCCTGAAAAAACCCCACGCTCAAAACAGGCAAATATTTCACTCTGCTGGTGAAGTTATAAATGAGTTTTTCCTGAACTGCACATCCAAAGCTGGAATCCGTGTGCCAAAGGGAAAGAATTGGCTTCAGGAGGACTCTGAAATGCTGCAGCTGCTGGAGCTCCACGGTGGGGAAGGGTGGGAGAGGAATCAGAGCACAGTAAAACCTGCAGGGACAATTCCAGTGGCTGCAATGCCATTTAAATCACCACACCACTTCCACTTTTCCCCCCTAAACCACCACTCGTCCATCATGCAGCTCCTCTGAATAAACTCCCATCACCTATGCACAGCAGAGATTTATGCTCCAACTGTTGTGTAATTTCAAGTAAATTTGATTATTTCTTCAGTAGCCTCGAGCAGGGTTTGGACCTGGCCTCTATTAAAGCTTGAGTTTTGGGTTGGTTTTACTGCTTGGGTTTTTTTCCTTTCAGGCTAGCCATAAATTAAAGTTTATTAATTGATAAGAAAATGATTTTTTGTGTGTGTGTGATGCTGCTGTGGTTGATTTCAGGTCATTCTTTTTTCACCCAGCTCTACATTAAGCCCATTCCTGTCTGATATAATAATTATGCATTAATTTTGCTGTTTTTTTCCTCGGTTCTGGAACAAAAATGCCTCATTCATCCCTGGCAGCAGGCGTCAGATCACAGCCAGTGGTTCCTACGTGGGAATCAGTGACTGCTCACATGGACACGGCGCCTTCTGCTGCATCCTCCCCGACTCAAACACATTTATTTGGTTTGTACCTGCAAACCTCAGCAATGCACTCGTGCCACCTATTGGCAAATAACAGCAGAGTTCACATTTCTGGTGAGCACACCTCAAGAAAAAATCCCAAATTAGGAGCTCCAGAGCAGCCTGCAAATTTCCTTATCCTCCACAAAAAAAACCAGAAAGGTCCACAGTGAATCCTCCAGAATTCTCAAATCGTTCTCCTGAATCTAATTCCTCATTTTTTAAAATTACTGTTTGGCAAAAAAACCCCAAGAGTTGCATCATCCATGGGTCAAAGCATGGCTTAAACGATATTCAGGTTTGTTAATTCATTTCCAAGTATTTCTACTCCCAAAGCATTTTAAGGAAATGCAGATTTAGAGACATGTTATGGTAAGATTGGCAAATATAACAGGGTTCTCCAATCAATAGAGTGCCTCTCTGAATAATCTCTAAACAAAATGCAGTGCCCAGCCAGTCTGGGGAGTCCTGCTGTTCAAATGGCAATAAAGAACACGACAGGAAATATTTACTGCTGTCAGCAAGGCAACAGACAGGTTCTCATTACCTAATGACAGCAACTGAGAACTCTTCTTTTCTTTTCCTTTTAGAGTATTTTTCCAGTCCAAAAGGCTGGTTTAAGAAGGCAGTACATTTATGAGCACGTGTCCTAGGAAAATGTGTGTGGTATCTCAGAGCCCAGGAATACCTAACATATGCATTTCTTTTTTCATTTCTTCTGAAAACTGATGTAAAGCTGGCTTAAAACCCGGTGCTGTGTGTGGCTGGCTTCACTCTGAGTTCTTTTCATCTCTGATAGAAGCATTTCCTTCTGCATAGGATGGTCATCCATTTAATTGCATGGTACAGAGAAAAAAAGCAAAGGAAAACTCAGCTGTGGAGATAAATCTCAATAGAAATGTGATGAGTGCTCCTGCCAAGAATCATTTGCAAAACTTCCTATTCAATGCTAACCATCAGAAGTGGGACATCCACGAGCCCATCTGGGAATCTGGAGATAAGAAGCTGCTATTCAACACCCAGAGCAGTTTGTTCCTGGCCAGGAGCAAACCCACCACTTGAAATCCTGGTAACTTGAGGGAAAAAAGCATTTTTGAGCTGCCACAGAGCCTGAGCTGGGGAACTCGGGGCCTTTGGGCCTCGCTCACAGCTGGGTTTTGGGCTCCTGGTGAGCTGAATACCTGACAAATCAAGAGACCAAAAGAGGGGGGAAATGCAGCCTGACAAACACATGGAACACTTCTCCAAGATGGGGCCACAGAAGGGAATTCTAGTGCTGAACTTGGGCCAAGAGAACAGGAGTGCCAGTGTCTCTTTGCATTTCTTTTCTCCAGCCAACAGATGTTTTTCCATGTGTCTCCAATCACACTGTAGGCTGTGGAATATTCCAGGTATTCTTTTTTTTTTTTTTTTTTTCAAGGATTTCCAAAATTCCCTTAGGGCCTTAAGAAAGAAGAAAAGGGAGAAAGTCACTCTCTTTCCAGATGAAGATACTTGGAAAAGGCCCTTCAGCATCTGTCAGCTGTCTGGTGGGAGGATGAGTAGCCCTGGAGTATCTCACTCCCAACAAAACTTCAAGCCCACCAAAACCCAACACTGATGAATTCAACAGAGATTGTGCTGAGATAATGCTCATCCTTGGATAATGCCACTTCTTCACATGCAGGAAGGAAAATTATAACTGCTAATTGATCATTAGTTCAGCATTATTACTGATCCATTAATACAGAATTTTCCCCTAACCCATCAAAATAGAAAAAAAAAAAAAGCCCAAAAACAGTTAAAGGAAAAAATGTACTAAGATCAAAGTAGAGCTGCTTCAGTCAATCCTTTCACTCAAGAAAAATGTTGGATCAATAAAGAAAAGCCTAAAATTCTCTGTTTATCTATCAGCATTAATGTGAGGATCTGAGAGAGCTGCACACCCCTCAACTGCAAATCCTACAAATGTTCAGGCAGCTCGTGCTGAGCACATTCTGCCCTGGGCTGGCTTCCCATTGCAGCAATTATTCCTGAAGGGCTTCAAAGATAAGATCCCAATGCTTTTCCCTGCTCTTCCATCTCCAAAATCAGCCTCTGATGACTGTGCCTGACCTTCTGTGCAAATTGATTTTGTGTGTTGGGACAGGACATTTGACAACTTTGATTCTTTACATTCTGCTGCTCTGAACTGAGGGAGCTCTGATTTGCTCCTCCAAACCAAAGGCCATTCTTGGCCCCCAGGTAACCAGCAGTAGTTAGAAGGGTTTTATAAAATATCTAAGTTTTCTAAACATCCTTTTCTTCCATCTCCCAGCATTACCTGGACAGTGCAGCTGGAGCAGCACAGTGCAGTGGCCTGAGGCCAGGCTCCAAGAAGGCTGAAGGCTCTGAAGAGATCTGGAACTCTGAGAGATCCACACTCTGAAGAGATGTGGAGCAGAAAATCTGCTCCTTTTATCTTCTGTCTGTGGAGCATGGCCCATTCTGAGCCAAACACAGCAGCACTATATTGAAACAACCCTCAGCAGTGGGGTAGAAAATTCCACTTCACCCTGCCCTGCCAGCTCCAGGGAATTTCCTCTTCCATCTGCTCCATGACTTTTGGTGCTGTCTCTGCCCTGAGAAAGCAAATGGAGTAAACATTAAACTGTCAGTGAGAAGAAAACCACCGACCCGGTGTGCCCATCAAAGCTGAGGGAGATCCAGCCCTTCCTCCCTGAGCCCAGCACGGAATCCCTGCCCCAGCCTGGGCCTCGCTCCTCAAGGAGGCTCTTCCAGACGTGCTCAGACCCCTGCACTGCTCTCCTGCTCTTCAACCCGCGACATCCCAGCTCAGCCTCACCAGCCCACCCTAAATCCCTCTGGGAGGATCCTGTGGGACACCAAGGAGAGCTCCTGCTGGGCCATGGGGGCCTGCAGGCACAGCTCCATCCTCCTGCCCCACACACAGGGGCTGGTGGCTCCTCCTGGTGCCTTTTGGGGCTACCCAGAAACAGAGGCCAGACAGAATTAAGGGAACAAAAATCAGTTCTATTTCTATTTCTTGAGGGCCCTCCAGGCACATTTAGGGCAGGGGAAGCCCCCCAGGGGCTGCACCCAAAATGTCCCACGGCTCACGGGTTTCACACTTTGACAAGTTTGGTCCATTTGCACATTGGGGGTCAATCCTGCAATTCCAGCTGCAGCTGATGAAGGCATTTAGCCCAAGTTTGCTGGCCCAGCTCCCTTTTGTTGCCATTTCTGGGGCCTGGGGCACTGAGGTGTCCTTGATTGCCAGGCCTGGGGAGGAATTGTTGTGTCTGCCCAGAATGGGAAAGCAGCAGCTGACGCTGTGTGTGGAGTTTGGAGTTCTGGAAAGAACTGCAGGGTTACAAATGCATGGAAAAGAGAAAAGTAAAATCAATCCTAAGGCATCACTCTGGAAAACATTCCCTGGAATTTCTGACCATGCAGGGCTGAGCTGAGGGGGAAAGGCTGGCCCCCAGCACAGTGGTTTTGTGTGCAAATTAATAAATAGGAGCTCTCTAATGACAAATTCTGGATGGATCCACCTCCCCAGCAATGCTGAATTTCGCCCTTTGCAGGTAGAAGAGTTGAGAATTATCATAAAACTAATCCAGGCGGGCTCTCAGGAGAACAAGCAGTATTCAAATGCAATCAAGGCAATGTGAAATTTAGTCTGTGGAAACTCCTGGCACATCTCATAATGGATTGCTCAAATATGATAACAAGTACACTGATTTTTCTCTCTGAGGCAGATTAAGGCAGTTGCTCTAAAAACACAAGATTAATCTGACTTGTGCTTTGATACTAATTTGTTCCAACATTGGGTGAAAAAGTTATATGTGATAAAGCAAAACCATCCAGCTGGGCATTAAGAGCAAAAATATGCCCTCTGAAGCAGTGCCATGCCATAAATTAAAATTAATTAAGCTTAGGCATCATCTTTGATGGGAACAGAATTTGCACCTGTAAATTTAATACTGAAAAACTGTTATTTTTTAATCTAACATCTCTACAATTATGTTAATCTTAAATTGACTTGTGGCACCTTAATTTCACATTTGTCATACTTTTTGGACAGGAAAACTTGAATATATTTTTAAAAATGCTTTCAAAGTAACAGGAATTGAACTTTTTTTATCAAATATAAATAAAATACCATAGAGATAAGAAGCATATTTCCTATCAATTCTCTAGGAATTCCTGTAGATTTAGTCAAGTGAAAGTAAGAATAAATATCAGCAGTATTCACTAGTCCTGGTGTTTTAGTGGCAAAATTCTACTGACTTCAAGGTACTTAATGGAAAAGCAGAGAAGAAAAAAATAGCAGCCTTTAGTGAGATAATTTTATACATGGATGGACAGATGAAATAAAATTTCCCACCATTAAATGATCTGGGAAGTGACAGGAAAGGTTAAAATAAAGCAAGCAATGATTTCTTTTCTTGCCAAGGAAAGTTTTGCTTTCAGCAAGATTGATGTCCAGAGAAGGGGGAGAAGGGAGTGGCTGAAGGAAAGGGAGGAGAGGCTGAGTTTGTGGCTGGAAATTCAGCAGCTGCTGAAGGGGTCAGAAACCTCTTTCCTTCCCAGCCCCTTCTCAGGTGGAAATATTTCTGTAGATGCACACCCAGCAGGAGCCCACTCAGCTCTAAAATCATTAACACAGGTTATCTCATTTAGGATGGAAACGGGTCATTTGGATACAGAGGGGAAAAAAGAGGAAAACAAAAGGGAAACAACAAAAGAGGGAGGAAAGATTTAAGAAGTGTATTTATTACATTGACTCGGGACAGAATGCGCTAAAATACAGAGACCCAAATAATTCTAGACATTACATCTGGATTTTCCTCCTCCTCAACAGCCTCATTCACCTCTTCCAAAAGAACTGGAGGACAACTTTCCCTTCCAGTTGTGTTTCCAGAACATCCTGGTACTGAAGTGCTCTGGAAGGAGAGATTTTCTGGGTGGGTCCTGAGTGGAGCCACCTCTGTTCAACCCTTCTGCCCAAAGGTCATTTCCTGTCCCCAACCCCTCTGTCAGTGTCTCCTTAACACAAAACCCTGGTCTCTGTGAAAAACAACATTCATGATGGTGTTTAATAATTAACAGTCCATTATATATGGATTATTATATATTATATATGTAATAGTCCATTAATAATGGTCTCTGGGTAATCAAAAGATTCTCGTTAATTATCACAGTAAGAATTAAGAAAGGAGAGCAAATATATGAACAGAACATCACCAACAAGGCCTCTCCAACACTGCAATTTTAAAAAGGTCTGACAAAAAGCCTAAAAATAATTACTTTTGGAATTTATAACATAGATGGAAAAGCAGGTAAGATCTTCTATTGCTTTGGCATTTATATAATCTTACTTTCCTCTCTTAAAAGTACCCTGGCAGCACACAGACACGGCTTTACAATTATCCTCATAATTTTCTACTATTCAGAGTGTTTGAATAATTTTGAATATTGAATTTTGGAACATTTGCAATTTTGAATGTAAAAATTAGGTTCTTCTAAAAGTTACAAGCAATGGCATCTTTTTCAGATAATTGATTTAATATTTAATAAGGGATGGACATTACCTGAATTTAGGACTGCAAAAGGGATTCTCCAGCACCCTGTGCAAGTGAATCCTGTGCTGGAGAAGTTACCTCACATTCTTCTGAAAGGAGAAGAAAATACATTTAATTTGAGAGCATAACATCTGATGGCACCCAAAGATAATAATATTTCCTTTTTTTCTTCCCAGCACTTGATTATCTTTTTCCACTAATATGATGTAGAAATAAAAAATAAAAAAAAATTAAAAATATAAAAGATTTAACAGAAAACCAAGACACATCTTAACGATTACTTTGATAATGCTAATATGCCCTTTAAAATGGAGTCCAGCTGGGAAATTGAAAGGGTGACAAGTGGAACCAACTTGTATTAGGTTGGCATGAGACCAGTCACTGGCATGGCCTGAATGACAGTGACTGCATCTGGGAAGGGGTTGATAAGGAAATCCTGTTACACTGCACTGCTAGATTATTATTTTTTCTTCCCCTCCTTAAATTACATCTCACATGATTTTTTTTTTTTAATTTTTTTTTGGTCATTTCTTCATTTTCTGACAACAAAATTGTTTCGTTTGCAACACTTTTGATTAAGCAAATGCCTCAATGATAGCTCCCAGCACTTTCTTTTAAGTGAGGAAAAAGTCTTATGTAAACTAATCTGATCACTCAAAGACTTTGGCTGGGCATCCTTCCAGTCAGAAGTTTAAAATTTATGACAGTGGTTTACAAAGTACCTTCCAAGTGAGGGAAAAGAGAGAATAAGCTCTTTAGATGACCTTGATCTCCTCAGCTTCACTGGAGGTAATCCCAGGGGAAGGATTCTCCTCCAGCAGCAGAGAGGAGAGAGTTCCTGATGGAATCCTCTGTGTGTGCAGAGATGCTCGGGAAGCACCGGCTGGGGAAGGGATTGAGGTCCCTGAGGGTTAAGGAAAATAAAAAGAGTAAATTCAGAGGACCTTGTCAAAGCCTTATGCTCAGCTAATCCACACCTCTTGTTTACAGCTGGATCTGTCACTGCTGCTCCTCCCTCCCAAACACAAAAATTCATCTCTAATTAAGCTGTCCTGTGACTTCACAGGTCTCACCAACCTGCCACGGCTGTCACAACTTTGTCAAGAGAGGTGGAGTGTTTAAAATAATCCTCCTGCTGCTGACATTTGTGTTTCTAAGGAATAAACACGATCCCTGCCACCTCTGACTCCCCCAGGCTTGTTCTGACTCTGAATCACAGCACAGAGCTCAGGGTCCAGCACCTGAACTTTGATCCAAACAATTTTCAGTTTCTCCCCACATAATGTGCTGGGCAGTGGCAACATCAAAAATACAAGCAGAAAAGGCAAGAGATAAGAAGCAGGTGGGTCCCACAACTCAAATTCCAAATATTGGGGTTTATTTCATCATTAAGGGTGGCTGAGTTAATGAGAAGCAAAACTAAAACATAAAATAATCTGAGTTAGAAATATGGCTGTCTTTTCTCCAGGTCTGTGGGTTGCATGCAAGCTCCTCAGGAATTTTTGGAACTGCTAGACAATTTCAGTCAGATCTGTCAGATTAAAAGTATAGAACATAATTATCTTCTCATTAAAAAATTGATTAAAAGGCATATAAGAACACTGCAGAATGTTAATGTAAAGGCACCACGTTCTGCATTAAAAGATCCACAGCAAGTTTGCTAAAGGAGCTGAAATGTCCCAGAGTCAGAAGGATCTTCAGCCAAAGCTTATCCAGGCTTCAAGATGCTTATCTTCCCCCTGTCTAATGACATTTTCCTAGCTATGCTCTGGAAAAACAGTGCTCCTTCCCCTCAGGGGATCCCAGGATGGTTTGGGTTGGAAGAGACCTTAAATCCCATCCCATTCCACCCCCTGCCATGGGCAGGACACCTCCCACTGTCCCAGGCTGCTCCCAGCCCAGTCCAGCCTGGCCTTGGACACTTCCAGGGATCCAGGGACAGCCACAGCTTCTCTGGGAATTCCATCCCAGCCCCTCCTCACCCTCCCAGGGAACCATTCCTTCCCAATATCCCATCTAAACTTACCCCCCTCCTTCAAATGTTCCTCACACTAGCTGGATTTTCACAGGAACTCTTGGACTCCTGAGGATTTTAAGAAGCTTCAAAAATATGGGATAAAATCTAAGGCAAATTCCAAAGCTCCTTTAAAAACATAAATAAAACTGGAACTCCTGTTCTGGAAAGCAAACATGTTGCAGTTTGAATACTGCAAGATATTTTCATCTTCCTTTCTACTCTGTTTTCCTGTGTCAACTTGAGTTCACCTTTCAGGAAACCGTGGGTAAAAATAGGGTTCTGTTGTCAGATGGATTCCAGTCATCACAGGACACCAACATTCCCAAACAATCCCAAATCCTGTCAAAGTCTCTAGGAAGAATCTGGGCAACTTCAAATGGCCTGAATGGCTCAATATTGTGATTCACTGGTATTTTACTGAGCACCTGCTACATTAAGATTCATTTTCCTTTTAAACTGGGCAGTATTTCAGCCAACTTCCAATCCATTTGGCCCCATAACTTCTGTCAGGTGCAAATTAAAATTAAAATATTACCCAGGCCAAACCCAGACTGCAGGGCTGGCTCTGACTAATTTTCCAGTATGGTTTTATGCAAATGTGCATCCTAAAGTATTGATTTAGCTAAACATGTGCACAGCCAACATTGCTCCTGGCTCCCCCAGTCATTAATTTCATATTCATTTCATATTCCCATGAAGTAGAGAAGTTATTTTACTTCACTACAGAGATTAAATGACTGACTTAGAGAAATTCAGTGAATTTGTGAGAATGCCAGGAACAGAATCCAGGTCTCCTGCCTAATTCCACAAAAACCATTCTTCGGGGCACCACGTGCAGCAGCTGCACAGTGGAAATGAAGAAGTTAATTACTCTCATTTCTTGTCCAATACAATCTATTTACTTCTTATTCAGGATTAAAACTAATGTTTTGTCCCAGAACAAGCCTGTTTTCTCTTGTTAAATTCAACATTTCAGGTGTTTTGGTTCATTGTTGATAGAATTTTTATGGAGAACACCACAGCTTAGGTCGGTTTTTTTAGCCCATAAATGTTGATTATGTTAATTATGGGTCACGCCTTAAAACAATCATTTTATAGCTGGACAACAATTAAAATCTCATGTTAGATTATTTGTTAGCTTTCAGCCATTAGGAGATGTCTTCTCTTTCATGCACTCTCTCAGCAGCTTTAGATTTTTACATCTATAAATATTTAAATCAGCTCAACATGTTCTCCCCGTACATGAACTGCTGCTGAAGTTACATTTGTTTTAGTTTTCACTCTGAATAAAGACAAGCCAGCTGATTGTGATCTTTTCCTCCTGGTTCATTTGCCACATGATTTTAAAAGGGACAAAGCAAACACACAGAGCTGACAAGGAATATGAAGCTTCCTCCTCACTAAACCTGATTAAAGGAAGTCGTCCTGAAGTTAATGTCAATGGAAATATCATGGAAACATGACTGCTTGTGGTATTTCCAATGGAAATACCAAACAAAGAACTGTCCAAATACTACTTCTCCTGTAAATATCATGAGGATATTTGCTGCTCAGCTCAAAGGCAGGAGGATAAAATGGAGAAGAGGAAGAAGAGAGCAGAGAAAGGAAAGCAAAGTGAGGAAAGCCAAGGAGCAGAGTGGGGCAGAGCTCTCTTTGAGGATACAAAACAAGAAAAGCAGGAAAAGTTCTCAGTAAATAATCTGAACTTCAAGGGTTGGATGGGATTTAGAACTCCACAGGAAAGGAAGGAAAAGGAGGGAAACACAGAAAATTGAGCTACAAGACCTGAACACCTCTGGAGAGATTTCCAGGCTCCCCATCCCTGGAAGCGCCCAAGGCCAGGCTGGACAGGGCTTGGAGCAAGCTGGGATGGCGGGAGGTGTCCCTGGCCTTGGATGAGCTGCAAGGTCTCCTCCCACATAATTCATTCTGGGATTAGAATCCGAGACACTGAGATGGGAAAGGCACACTGGGAACTGAGAAGGAGAGAAGAAGATGCATTTTAAAGCTCTCAGAAGTGATGTGAATGTACACAGCCCCACACTCCCCTTGTCAACACACCTGTACACTCCTTACTTACAGCACTGAGTCAGCCTAGGAGACACATTTTACTATTTTCATGCATATGTATCTTTAAAGTGTGTATAAATATACACATAAAGCAATTTTCCTGACAGAATTTTCTTGTCAATGGAAATACATCGCAACACTTGTCTTGATCCATCCTCCCAGAACATTATTCCAGGAGCCAAAATGTATTAATGAGAAAGAGACTGTACAGCCCAAACCCTTGTTGATTTTCTCAGTCCATCCTACACACGATAAAATTAGCACTGGGCATCTTTAGATGCATATTTAAAAGTTTCAGTTTTCAGCTCTTGTACAAAAACAAGACAAAATATGAAGAACTGAGGTCATTATTTAATTTCTTTTGACATCAGTCTTTCCAGATGATTGAGTCTGTCTTTGCTCCAACACAATTATAAGTGTACAAGAAGTCTAGAAAAACTTTTGTGAGGAAATCCCATTCACAAGGGAAAATTATTTGTATTCCACTGCTGTAAAAATAAACTGAGTACTTCACCAGTTTTGCAGCATGGATTAATAATGCATAAATGTTCACAAATGGTAGAGGAAAGCTTCAGTCATTTCAACACCCTTCTGATCAGTCAGCATTCCATAAAATGTCATGGATAAAGCATTCCAAACACTGCTGAGGAAGAAGGAAGCTTTGGGGAGTACAATGAACGCTCTGTTACTGAGCAATTATTTATGACTCAAATTGATAAAAAATTATTCATATTACAATTCATCCTGGATGTCTCACACACATACAAAAAACTCCTGCATCAAGGCCAGAAAGTCTAAAAGATCATGAAAAAATAGAAGAGGAAGATGACAGCAGAGAGCAGGAACTCACCAAGTGGTTTCACAGGAGGTAAAGAACTGAGAGGAGCCACATCTTCAAACTGCCCAGAGAGTTCTGCCTCCCACCTGCTAACACAGGTATAAAGCTAAAAAAAAAGTGATATTTAGCTGCCTTGCATCTTGAAAAAAATTGAATCCAAAGTTAATAAAATTTACAAAATAAATATGCAGGACAAAATAAGGATGTATACTACATGAGTATGCAATCCAAAGTACATATACAAAACAAATATGCATTGCAAATTAAACATAAATGGAATCAAATCTTATCATTTCCAACCTCACACTCTTCCAAAATAGAAAAGACCTCGTCACCCTTTAAATGCATTCAAGTACATGATGCCTTCAGAAGAGTTTTATTTATCATGCTGAGATGAAAAGAAATTTACTTAAATTAGAGGTTTTGTTGGGGATTTTAGTAGTCTGAGAACACAGAGCAGGCAGAGAACAGCTCAGAGATACACAATCACCTCCAGGATTCACTCAGCATAAACATTTCCTTGTTCCTCATGTTAGGAGATCCCATTTCATCCAGAAACCATTCCACTTTCATGTCCAGCCTTTGCTGGCTCAATGAACATTTCTCTAGTTTCACATTGCAAACACTGCAGCAGGAGCAGCTTTCCCACACTCCTGGGGACTGAGCCTCACAATCTGCTGATGGAGCTGCCTGCTCCATTGATCCAGCCAGAATTCCCACTAAAAGAGGTGCCTGTTGTCCTGGTTCAACTGTGGAGGCCAACAATGGGAATTCCCTTGGGTTGAGGCATCAATAATATTTCCCTAACTCAAACCAGGTGGGTGCAGAGCCCAAGGAACATTTTCCAGTGCACGCTCGGCTGCTGTTCCTCCACAAGGAGAAGTTTAAGGACGTGCTCTAAGAGCCCAGGCAAGAGTTTTCATCTCAGCACAAGGATCTTGGCACATAAATCTTTCCACAGTGGAGTCCTCTCTTTGATCAAAGGGCTCCCAGCCCCTCTTTTCCTCAATACCTGCCCAAACAAATTATTATTAGTAGTATTATTATTAGTAGTAGTATTATTTATTATTATTATGAACACAAATAGATATTGGCACACACAGCCCAGCACTGAATCACACAATCATGGAATTCCTAAATCCCATGAAAATTCCTGGAAAAGACCTTTGAGATCATCCAGCCCAACCATGTTCCCCATTAAACCACACCCTCAAGTGCCACATCCACAGGTTTTGCTCTGAGATCTCTAAATTCTTAAAGCTCAGCTGTGCCAAAGGATGACATTTTCATATCAAGGGGACAGGAGCTCTCCTCTAAGCCACAATCCAGCTCTGTCGTTAGGAATTGGCTTGAACAGATGGAATTACATCAATTTTCCCACTTTCATCAGCACTGTCAAATAAATTCAAGACACGAGTTGTTAATAGAATAAGGAGCTGAGCTGACAGCACATCTAATAATTCAACCAGGTATCAGCCATTTGGCAAAAATAAACAGCTTGGCTGGAATAGTAACAAAGACCAAATCTGACAAATAGAAGCCTTGAAATGCATATCTGATAAAAAAAAATATGTACACAGAGGACAAGAAAGACCTAAATATTGCTGTTCAACTCTGCAAAGCAAACACCTCAGTTGTGAATGTTGCCATTAATTATGACTTAAAAACCTGCCTGTGATTCTCTGATTAAGATTGGAAAAGACCTCCAAGATCATGGAGTCCAACCTTATTGTTTGAGACTTTAATTGATGCACTTACTGCTTTTGTGAGCATATTTTTGTTTGAGAGAGGAAAGACCAACTCAGAATTTATAAGCCTTGTGCAGTGATTGCTCCTCTTCACTTGATCCCAAGAATTCCAGAGACAAGAGCAGCCAGGACCGTGGTTCTTACTCTAAAAGACAATAAAAGAGGGGGTGATTTTCTTTACTGTTGGCTCCTTGGGCATTTTTGTCCCCCTCCCTGCTGAATATGTGGCAGGACAGATTATGCAGAAGACTTTTTTCCTTTCCACTTTATTTCATTTTTTTCTACAGCATTTTTTTCTACTGTAAAAAGCAAAGAGCAGCATTCCAACCTCAGAGTGCAGGAACTCGTGGTGAGGAAGCTCCTGGAAAAACTGGAGGCTCCCCTGGGAATTACAAAGTGAGACCTGAACCTGGAATGCTCCATGGCACATTTCAACTTCTCTGAGTTTATCCCCTCCATCCAAAACACAGGAAACTCCTTGACTACACAGCAGGATGGGCTTTGAGGCAGACAAATATTTTGACTTGGAACCAAGATTTTTCCTTTTCCTGCTTTTATCTGGGGTCACTGAAGAATCAACACCTTCAAAGGAGAGCACACAGAGATTTTTTCTGTACAGCAGCTTAAATACATTGAAGATACTACAAAAAAAAATAAAAATTCAAAAGCTCCACATGACTGATGGTAAAACAGTTTAGCTCAAGAAGGTCCCTTAAATAGCACAGGTCTCTGAAGATACATAACACCAAATATATTCTCCTTGAGGAGATGTAAACATTTGAGAGCTTCATTCATCCTAAAATTCAAAGCTAAAGTCATCAATGAAAGAAAAGACAACCAATCTGGCAGCAAAGTCCCATTTCTTTTTTTAAAAAATATAGAAATTAAAAACTATTTGGCGTTCCAGCTACAAAATATTCAAAGTTCACAGAAGTTCTGTTACCCCTTAACACATCATTTTTCTTCTGGCAACTTGAGCACAAAAGCAACTTGACTTTCTTTGTACCTCCTGGTTTAGCACTATCAACCCCAGCAGAGCATTCTCAGCAAACATCTTGCTGACAGTGAACACCTCAGGTCAAATGAGCCATTGGGGATCCCACCTTCACCAGGTTTTATTTCTGACCAAAGCAAGGCATCCTCAGACTTCTCTTCCTCCAACTCACCTGGCACAAACCCCACCTGAATGCAGAAACTGATTGGAACCAAGGATTCCCTTTTCTAGAACCTCCCATTAACAACACAGCAAAAGTTTTAACTTCTTTTTGTTTTAAATGGTTTGTTTTCTGAGCTGGTTGAGGGATATAAAATGTACGTGGGGCTTGCACTCAGGTATTCCCAAAGTTCACAGATTTGCCTGCGAAGAGCCTGGGTTCAATTTCATCTTGAAATTGATGCTGGCCTTTTTTTTGTACTAAAAAAAGTCTCATATCCTAATACTTCAGGGCTGCTGATGACAAAATAGTACGGTAGAAATTTAATAAAGCCCTTTTTCTATAGGATAAAGCCTGTGGAACTGACAAGGTGTACACTATAATTAGCAACCTGCACCTTCATATCCTTGTTACCTGAACAATAAACTCAAAACCTGAGCTATCTCTCCACATGTCACCGATCCTTTCACCAGCACAACTTGCATACTGATGAATATTATGTAAATGAATTTACAGATAAAAAGGAAAAATACCTATTCTGATGCAAATCACACCCAGCACATAAGCAGTGGGAGTGACTGAAACCTAAATGCCTCTTGTGCTTTTTCACAGCACACAAAAAACACAGGAAAAAGCTGTCTGGATGCTCTCACTGCTGCTGACATGGAACCCTGAGAAATCGAAAATTAAAATAAAAAACAATCCACAACAAACAAAACATTGAGTATTTGCTGTATTTCCTGCTTGTTTCATATCAATATGACACCAAGAAGCTTCCCCTGAGGTGAGGCTGAGGTTTGGAGCTTTTGGGCTGCAGTGGGCAGGACCATTCCCCTCCTGTGGGCAGCAGGAGAGCTCAGTGATGCTTTCAGTGATGCTTTCAGTGATGCTTTCAGCTTTGATATGACCTGGGACCATCTCCAGCCCTTTCCTTCAGCTTTGCAGGAGTACAGGTAAAGAAAAACTTGGACCTAAATAGCTGGAGGAAAAAAAAACAGCCCCCAAAATGCATCTTTCACACATTCATTTCAAGCAACAGAAGAAAAGGTTAGTAACTAAATCAGTAAATATTACTGAACACACAATTTTGTTAATCAGCAGTAGTGGGGAAACACCCCAGTATTTCTCTGCTGATGACAGCTGTGCCAAGGCACAGCTGGAGGGATGAACTTCCCAGATATGGAAAAGGTGATTTTTTAGCACTTTGTACCTGCATAGTTCCATCCTAAAAGTCCTGGGGCAAAGCAATAAACTGCAGCTCATTTCTGGTGCACAACCACCACTTCTGGTATTAGACTCTTTCTCCATCCAATTCTACGTGTCAGAAGGAAAATCCAGAGGAAACTTCTGGCAAGTGGGGAGCTGGAAACTTCCCGAGCATCTCTGGGTAGTGAGGAGCTGAAGGAACAAACTCAGGGGGCAGATCTGGTCCCCAGCCTCACCCTGAGCACTGCCCAGACAACTCACATCCCACTCCCCCTGCATCCCACTTCCTCTGATACTGACTGGCCCCAGGTGATGGAATTTACCACAGGAGGTGCTGGATTCCATTTCTAATTCCCTGTGTACACATAAACTTGCTCCAGCTAATTTAAGTGGGTACATGCCAGCCCAAACTCCTGTGAGGATGTTTCAATTTTAGTCTAATTTAATGGATTATTACATTTTAAGCTGACAATGTTCCTGGCTGATTTACACTAACATGAAATAAAGTTAGTTTATGCTGCAATAAGAGTGGCTGTGCAGCCGATTGGACCAGCTTAATGAAACTGATGTAAATTACACCTTAATTTAAAGAGGTACAGTAATGCATATTAACAAGCCCTGAGTGATGTTTTGAATATGAAGAGAACAAGAATGACTGTCAGGAGCTACAGACATTGCTGGATTGTTCATCTCAGCTTCCCAAAGGTTAGCATTGAATCTGGCCTGGGAGCAGTCAAGGAGAGTAAAAGCAGCATAAGGAACAAAGTAATTAATAGTATTTTCTATGTGGATTGCCTTTAAATTATGTCAGTTCAAAGACTCAGTGTTTCTCCAAAGCTACAGAAAAAAGGGGAAGGGCACACACATGAGATTACATGTGTTTAATCCAGTGTGATGGGACAAGTTGGCAAATTCATCACTGAGAACTTGATTCTAGTGCTTTAGAAGTTTAATCTTCAATACCATCAATTTTGTACTAAAAAGCAATTAAAGAATACAAGCAAAAGTCACTGAGGTCATGAGTTTACTCTGCTAAGGTTACTGAATTCTGTCTTCTGTTACTTGTTTGTTCTTTGGATAAAAGCAAAGTGCACAACTGTAAAGTGGGGCTGGTAGTTATAGTTACAAAGAAAACAAAATATTAACTACTTTGGCTCAATTTACTTAACTTATGTTGCATTTCAAACAGGAGAAGTTGGTTACCAGGCACTTCTAGAACTTTTACATCCCCCAGGATTTAGTTCATTGTGCTGAAATAGAGTGCAAATAAAATATAATAAGGAGAAAATGATGGTATAAAACATGGTGTTGTAGTGGGGAGAAGGAAGCCCAGCCTTATCTTTCTTCTGCAATGCATGCTCCATTCTCTTCTTGAAATGGGCTCATATATAACTTTAAGAGTTTGGAAATAAAGCTTTCCATTTTACAATCTGGTTAATGTCAGCTGCTCACTGTTTCATGTTGGGCACTGTGACAACCTCATTCTGCAAGATCCTCCTACTCCCCCCAAGGTGCTGAGCAAGGCTGACCTCAAACTTTGAGATTTAACACTCCTCTTTGACTCTAAATTAATACAACTTTTTAAAAACAAATCAAACAAAAAGTGCAAACAAGCTTGCTCTTCCCTTTCCACTGGCATGCAGCAAGTGCTCCTTCTTGTTCTCTCAAATTTGGGCAGAATTGCAGATATAGGGTATGACATTTCATCCTGCTCTGCTAAGGGCAGGCCTCTTAAGGCTGTGAGAAATAACTAATTAAAACAGATGAAGACTTACCCCTAGGTCCAGGTCTCTCTTAAAATAAAAACTAAAAAAACCCACAACTTTATTATATTCATGACTCCTAGAAGAGCTGAACTGCATTAAATTACAATTTTATTAAGTTGAGCAATTAATACATGCAGAAAAGCGAGTTTGGGAGAACAAATAGCACAGCAAACTGCAGCCATCCTGTCTCTTTAGTGAAGCCTCCCAGTGCTGCAGGGCACTAATCCAGGTTTATGGCTGTTTGCTCCAGCAGAGCAGCACCAATTAGCCAGGGCACATCAATGAATATGGCCCAGCACATTCAGCAGAATGGTCCTGGGGTTTCTTAACCTCTTTTGGGGCCTGAAGAAGGGAGCACAAAACTCAGCAGTGGATTCACTGAACAGACAACAATTTGCACTAAAACTAGGTAACCCAGCAGGCAGAGCTTATTAACCCAAATTCTGCAGCACTCTCCACCCAGGTGTTACCACAGACAATTCTGTTCATGCTTTATCAGGGCTTTTTTCCTAATTCTCTAGTTCTAACTTGGCAAATAATCACTGCTGACTCCTAGCATTGCAGGGCATGCTGAAATCCACCTGTATTCCACAAAATTTCCAGCATCCCATAGCTCAGACAGCACAAATAACCAGGAATGCCTGTTCTCTCTCCAAAGGGAGGAGGCAAAAAACCCCAGTGGGTTCTTTTGCAATGCAGGTCCCCATGGGCACCTACATGGAGATCCCTCAACAGGCTCAGAAGCCAAACTCCTCAGCACTGAGATTTTCCACATAAAATCTGTCCCCGTTCAGACAGAAATAAAAACTCTGATTGTCTTGGAGAAGTCCCTGGAAGTTGAAGGGACAAGAGCAAAGAACACAGAAGGCAGGAGAGTGTTGTGCCCATGAGGGACAGCCACACTGAACCCATCCAGACAGCACCAACACCCTGACAGGGCAAAGCACAAAGAGACACTTGTCCTTAAAACAAAACAAAAAAAATTAAATTAATACACCTTTCCCTTTAAAAGAAAATGTGAGGAGATGAAAGCTCCTTCCCTTTGAAAGAAAATGTGAGAAATGGATCTCCCAAGTGCTCTGAGTGTCCCTTTCAGGCGCCTGCTTTTAAAGCACTGACTCACCTAAGGTCTGATCTGCAAAACCTGTAACAACTTGGAAATGCAGTTATGGCAGATTACTTTGGAAAAAAACATATTCTCACCACACTCCAAATCTGTTTTGTCATATAAAGGGCTGCTCCTATACAGACGCTGTCCAAGCCTCTCTGACAAGGCAGAACTCCTGCAGACAGCCTCTCAGGGAGCCCTGGGTAGCTGAAGTGAAAGGTAGGAGACCTCTGTCTGTGGCTAATTATGCAGCCATGTTAATGAAGATATTCATTAATGAAGGCAGGACCCCAGGGTTAAACCATCTGGGGATCCTTCCCAGCCCTTCCAAGAACCCAATCTCCTCCTGAGGAAGGAAGCATCACTGGGAGGGGATGGGAAGAGCACAAGTCCCAGGTCAGCAGAGTCCCCAGGCAGAGAACAGGAATGGAACTCACTTCAGACCTCCTGTCTCACCTTCCACCTGCTCACTCCAAGATCTCTGAATTTCACACAGGAAACTCTGGCTGACAGCAGAGCCCTGGACAGAAGCTTTGTGTTTGCAAACTGGTCACAGTTCCACTTTCACACCATCATTTGTGTTTGCTAAATTGTTGAGGCCAATAAAGTTCAGTCTGAGATCATCTGTTTTGACTCTTCAGCTTCAGTTGTATTTGGTAGCTGCTTATTTGTTCTTTCTTGGATGACAAACTTTTTTGAGGTGGAAACAATTAGGGCAGAAGGTAAATCATCTCCCTAGCATGTTCTGGGAGAAAACTTGGAGCCTGCTCCTGTTGAAGAGCTGACACACTCCACAGTTTAATCTTGAAACAGATCCAGGGAGGTAAAAGAGTGTCAGAAGTTCAAGGGCTTGAGCTGTAGCCAAGAAAAAGGCAAGTTAGCCAAGGTGTTGTACAAGTACAGGCACAGGCTGTGCATGAAAGCTGTGCCTATCCTTTTTATCCAAGGGGAAGTGAGGAAAAGCAGCAAAAATCCCACCAGCTCTGTGCCTCAGTATAGGCATAGCAGAGCTTTAAACATGATGAGACAAAAGCAATAAATTGATATCTTCCTGATGGGATCTGAGAGGATTGAGTGTTTTACATACCTACAACATTATTGTCAAAACAACGTTATTGACACCAAAAATGTAAAGAAACAATCACAGCAGAAGATAAAATAGTGAAGTAGAAAAAGCAGCCACAGTTTTTAGGAGCTGTTTACATTTGGGAACCATTGGGAGGTGTGGGATGTTTAGTTCTGAGCTCCCAAAACTCCAGCCTCTATCAAGATGTATTTTGTACCCAGTTGTCAGTAGGATGATTTAGGCCGTGTTTTTATCAGAATATCCTCAGGAATTGCAGGAGCTGAGTCAGTTCCCAGCTGCAGGGGATTGACCTCTCCCTTGGACTGCTACCACAGGAGAGGAAGGAAAACCATGTACAGCTGGAAATGACAAGTTTTGTTCCAGAGCTGGCAATGAAATAATGAGAATACTGCAAGTGGTGTCACTTTGGGGCCAGAGTATGATCAGAGGCTGGAGCAGGATGAGACACTGAAAACCACCAGAGAACCTGTGAAATACCACAGCTGATACCTCCCTAAAGGGGCTTCTTCACTTGCCTTTCACTTCTGTCACTGGAACACAAAAACCTCTACAACTTTCAGTTCTTCACTTTTCACAACCCAGGATTTCTTCAGTGCCCTCCAGCAGAGAAATGCTGAAGAGCACCAGCATTTCCTTTGTAAAACACCAATGCTGTCAATTTTTTCCAGCTACTTGACCCTTGTTTCCATTTTATTCTAGAAAAAAATATGCAGCATCACAGAGCCCTGCTGAATCCAGTAAGGTTCTGCTGTAAAAACTCAGAATTTCATTTGAACCTTGCATTCTTGTGAGCTGCCACAGACTCAGTAACAAAGATAGAGATTTCATTTAGTAGGAACAAAAAATAGAAGAGGCTTAGAAAAACAGCTAAAAGAAAATCTGACTATTCTTTATATAAAGGATCTAGGAAATATTTTAAAGAGCAGCACATTTAAAATTTCTATTCAGAGGCATGTAAGTGCACATAAAAAAAAAATCACACATTGATTGGCCTTTTGTTTATCAAAGCAAGTTTGAAGCAAGCCTTAAAAATATTTTACAGCCACATATTTTGGAAGTAAACTCCTCGTGCAGCTACAAAAGATTATGGTGCATGGCCATATTTAAAAATATAGGAACTCTCTGTGGGAAAAAGAAAATCTCAGCTGTTATTTAGGATGTCAGCATTACCCAAATGACTTTCAATGGGAAAAAGACAAACATCAGCAATATCATTAAAGATAAAACCAGAGCGTGGAAATGGATGAGCAGGGTATCTTGGGGCTTTTTGTTGTTTCCTAGGTTTTAGCTTATTTGGAATAGCTGTGCAGTTGGATTTAGGTTTCAATTAATTCTCATCTGCTCGTAAAGAAATCTTTGATCTTAAAGGAGTTCTTGTATTCTGAGTTAGAGGCGTGCACAATAAGAAAACAAGGAACATGAAATCATGTTGTGTGTTGTGAGGAACACATGAGGGGTGTGAAATCCTCAGGCCAAGGTGGGCACAGCTGGGATGACACAGCTGGACTGTCCAAACTCAGATCCCAATGGGAATTATGGGCACAACATCCAGAGCCAGAGCCCAGTCCTCGGTCAAGAGCTTCAATCTCCCCCTGTCCCGCAGGCCAAGGCTGGAATTTGGGCACCTGGGAATGTATTATACATTGCTATAATTGAATTTTTTTGTTGTGATTTCTTCCAGCAAGTGTTACTGCTCATTCCTTCACCTTGGAAAGGAATATGATCAAAATGGCTGCACAAAGAAGAGCTCCAGGGTGAGTGGGACCTGCTCCACTCTGGAACAGGATTTCCCTTTAATCTAAATCACCAGAGCCCCAATTATCATTTTAATTGTCAGGACCCTCCTGGTTCAAACCCCACAAGACAAAACCCTTTCTCCTCTTCAATCACCATCCCTTCCTCACCCAGATCTTCCTCCAAAGCATAGAACAAATGATGTGTAGGGTTAAGAGATGAGCTCTCCAGGCATTTGTACTTTCCTGAGAAACAAAGCTGCAAAGCTGGAAAAATCTGTCAAAGGAGTATATTTAATCCAGGCAATCACTTATAAACCATTTTATGCTTTAAAGTCTTTTCTATTGCTAAGAGATGTTGTGCAAATGAAACAGCCTCAGCTCCCAGACTGACTTTTATTTCCAGCCTGAGATTTCCTGGGTACAAATAGATGCAGAAGAGAGCACAGCTGCTCTGGGTCACGCAGTAAATCCAGTGCTTTGGAGATGCACTGGCTTGGCTGTAAATGCACAAATTAACCCTAAATCTCAGACTTTTGGAGCAGCCAGGACTGCTGTGGCTCTGACAGACACCCTGGCAAACACATCCAAGGCTTCTGGAGCTGAGCAGGTCACTGACACCTCCTGCAGAGCAGCTCTGAGCGATCGCATTGTTCCATGTCCAACACCCAGACAAACACAGGCACCCTCAGAGTATCCATCTGAACAACAAGAATGGCTCCTCAGGGCATTTTTCAACAGCATTCAGATGAAAAGGATTGAAAGAAACAACCTTCTAAGGGTAGAGCAAAGCCAGGAACAGCAGTTACACAATAATCCAGTTCAAGTGATGGATAAAAGCTGAATGCAAGCCCGAGCTGCGATAGTAAAGATGGATCAAACAAGAGCTGGAAGATTTCTTTTCAAAACAGGAAGGCTCTTCTTTGGTTTGTTTCCCCTGCATTTATTTGGATGGCAACAGAAGCAGGAAAATATACTCACACTATTTTTAAAATGGGAAATAAGAGTCAAAAAAAGGATGAATAGTTTGGTGTAACTGCAGGATGCCAGCCCTCATGAACCTGTTCCATCAGTGGTTCATATTGCAAGTAGAAAAAATGAGGGGAAGTTAGAATCAGTGGGTCATACCCCCAAAAATGCATTTATGGAATATTGGAGGATTAAAAAAAGTTGAAAAAAAATCTCACCCATCAGAAAACTGTGAGATGGAAAATCAAGCTCTGTTTTTAGCTGTGCTCCTTCAAGGTCTTCAGGATTGGTCCTTTTTAGAACACTTACTTTGCTTGCAAAGCCTGAGAGAGGAGACAGATGATGCAGTTATTACTGTTCAGCACCACCCTGCCTCTTTCCTTTTTCAGGAATTCTTGATAATCTGTCCAGGATCTTGCCCACACACTCTCCAGGAGTTCCCCCAGCTGGCACTAGATGGGATGTGATGCTCAGCATCTTTTGATTCGTTCTTTTGGGGAAAGGAGAGTCAATAATGACATTTCAGCCCAATTGAAACAGTTGAGACAGCTCATTTTGGGAAAAAAACCACAGCCAGAACTCTGCATTCCCACATTTCTCAAAATATTAATTGGATTCACTCTGTCCCAAACCAGGTGAGGCAATCTCAGGTGGGAGGGAAATCACACATTGGTGCTCTCAACACCTCCCCATCCTTTGGAAGATTTCCCTACCAAAATAACCACCACTGTCATTTTCCAAAATCTAAAGGAATAAAAGAGTAGGGTTAAAAGTTTACTTTCAATTTTTTCTAATGATGATGATGATGTAAAAATTATTAAGGGAAAGCAGCCATTGCTATAAATCTCCTGGCCTTGAAAGAAACTGCTGGAGAGAAAACACAAACACAAATAGTGAAGCTTTAACACAAAAGAGGCAGCTGAAGAATTTTGTTAAATATTAATGCCACTTTTCAGCCCCCAATTCTCTCTCTTTGGTCTTTGTACCACCTACAGAAAGATCCCCAAAAAATCAGCCCCACACAGAAAACCACATTTCCTCCCTTACCTTCCCAGACCATTCACATCTGTTTGAAGCAGAGAAGAAGAAATCTGTCATTACTTTGAGATCACTCACCTGTCACTGGAAACTCAAGGATTGAAGTCACTTTTGAAAACAGTTTTAGTTCTTAGTCATCTGTTCACAGAAATTTAGATTTCATTGTGGTAAAAACTTCCATCTGAACTATTTGTCTAACAATTTTGTCTTTCAAAAAACTTAGAGGGAGAAAAATTTCCTTTGATTAGTTTTTAGAAGTTCATTTGCAAGCATTCTTTCTTTCTGAACAAGAAAAACCTAAAGTTTCCATGACTGCCAAGCCATTTTAATGAGTTAAAGAGTTTTCTTATAAATGATTCAATTCTTCCCTTTCCTATATTTTAGTTTCTTTCCTCCTTACTGTATCATACCACTATTCTATATCTTCTGCAACAAAATCCTTAATTCAAAATGACCACACTTGACTTTTTGACTGTATGAAAGTACAATAAACCAAGTGATGTATAGAATACCCCCTGCAATTCCAATGCATTGGGTACAATTTCATCCTTTTTACTTTCTCTTTTTTTTCCTTTGGTGGGAGGATTAGAGTAAAAAGACTGGAGAAAGAGGAATCTAAGACTGATGAAGGTTCAAGAAATGCCCAATAGCTTTATCTTGTCTGGAGAACTCTTTCAAGTAAAATATCCAATATTTTCAAAAACCATAAAGGATCTAACCAGGGTAAGAAGAAAAATCCCTGAATCTATCTAATGGTCTATTTGTGTCCTGAAGCAGGAGAAATAATAGCCTGGTAATTCCATCCCAGGGAAACAGCAGATTCCATTCTTCCACTCATGATAAATGGATTTACCCCAGCACTGATTTAGAGCCTTATTGGGACAAACAGATATGAAGAATTTTAACCAACAATAAACGACTCCATTGCTTGTGGCTGAGTGGAACAGACTCAAAAACAATTCCTTCATAAACCACTTATTAGAGAGACAATCACAGACACTGAAGATTTAACACAGAAGCAGCAGCTGAACAGTTTTGGTGAATTTTAATGGCACTTATCAGTTCTTAAAAACACACCTATCAAACACACACTGTACTGATTATACCTTACAGGAAAGTGATCTCACAACTCCCAGGAGATGCTGAGCTGAATCATAAACTTATCTTGGTTCCTTGAAATTATCAGAAGGTGCCTAAAGCTAATAATTAGTACTTAGACTACAATATCTTCTCTCCCATTATGAAGATTATTGTGTCCTGTTTTTTCTGGGGATTTGTGCTCATTTATATTCCAGGTCTCATCTCTTATGAGAAACAACCCCAGCAGAGTAGAGGCTACACATTGAGAAGGGTCTTAAAATGTCATGTAGGAACTGAGAGCCACAAATGCCAAAAGGTCAGAAAAAAGGGGAAAAATCTCAGGCATGTTCTTGAAGTGAGGAAAAGAGATAATCAAAAGTGTCAAATCTTGTAAATCAATTTATTCTGATGGTGCCTGAGGCTGAAGGATGAGGCATGAAAAGGAAACAAGCAGCTGAAGCTCCAAAGATCTCACTCATTATATATTAAACATCAGGGCAATGGAGTGATAAAACTTACACAAAGAGTCAAAAATGACTGAACAAAACCACCAGCAGAACAAAATTATGGCAAACTGTACAAGAACCACTGTCCCATGAGGAGCAGTTTCATTTATTGTTGGTTTACCACAGACACCTGTATCTGAAACTGGTCACCACGTGAGCCTCCTTAAAATAAAAAGTTCAGATTTATCCCAGTATCACTACCCTGAAGTAGTTAAAACACATGTCACTCTCAGCTCAGCCCACAGGAACACATGGAACTGCAGAAAAGCTGTCCCTGGATTTCTGAGCCTCCTTTCCTGGGGTATTTGTGCATCATAACCAAAGGGTTACAGGAATATTGCTCCAATTCCAGTTCCTTCTGATGCCATTTATGTTTTGCCTTTTTTCCTTTCTGTGTTCTCTGTGTTCTTCACACATATATTTGTAGCTCTGTAGCCTATTAGTGCCTAGGTTTCCCAGTACTTTTCCATGGCCTTTCCCTAGGCAGAAAGACAAAACAAATTCCAGAGCTCCAAGCCCAGGGCTGCAAGGCCCCAGTGCTGTCTTGGTTCTTGCTGGGAACCAAGGCTGGAACAACTCCTGAGACACATTTCATGGACAAAGTGAAGCCAGTGCCATGGGGGGACTCCAGAGACAGGGCTTGGCCTGGGGGAGGGAATTGCATCCCCACTTATCCTCCTAATTGGTGCTTTTTATCAATTATGCTAATTTCCTAAAACCTATAAAATGTACTCACCCCTGGGGGTTGGGTTTTCATGGACATCTTTCCATAACTGCCCTGGAAGCCTTCAAGAAGGAGCCACTCTTATATTCCCTCCTTACCAAAATCATCTCGAGTTTCATTTCCAGGGTGGGAAAAAGGCAACACTTCAGTGGCATTAGGTGATTACAGCACAGAAGGGCTCCTGAGTGACCACCACATCTTCTGAAATATTGCATTTCAAACCAGCATCAACCAGTAACCTCTACACCAATCACTTTAGAAGTCTGTCCTGTGCAAATAAAAGCTCCACTTCTATGCCCAAACAGAGTAAATCTATTTCTATGAAACAGATTAAATTTCTTTTGATTGCTCAACAGCTGGGTTTTTCTTTTCCTCTCTGTTCCCTGAGCACCTTTTTAAGAACTGGAGGAAGATGGTTCCTTAGATTTTGCACAGCATCTACAATCCCTGCTTCTTCACATGTAATTTCCCAGTTTGCTAATAAGTGCCCAAACACCTCTTTGAGATGATCTCCTACAGTCAGACAATCAGAGCTGTTCCAGTTTCTCTGAGCTTCAGAGAGCTCCTCTATTTAATTAACTTCAAGTGCTGTATTCTCCAAGGAGGCAGAGGGAGAGTTTATTAGGAGGTGTGGTATAAATTACACAGTAATTTGAACAGAGTAGAAATCCAAGACAGTTTGAGTACAAGAAATCTCTCTGTAACACACCTACTCCTTGAGAGGCCAAAGGGCAGAACTTGGTTTCCAGCTCTTATTTAAGCCCCCAAGGAAGTGTGATGCCTCAGCATCTCCAGCAATTTGATCCATTAGGAATGCACGCCAAGCCAAACTCCCAAAGGCTTCGCACAGATTTTTAGAGTTTAAATCAAAATCACCATCCAAAAACACTAAAAAAACCCACCCACATTCTCACTCGTTGCCTAGGTGAGAAATTCTCTGTCTCCCCTTTTGCCTGGAAGATTTTAAAGTTGCATCTGAAGGATCCAGCCCTGAGGAGCAGATGAATAAATCCCAGCTCTCTAATTAAGCAGAGGGGCTCTTAACACCCAGGAGACCCCAAATGTTCCAAGCACAGCTCCCAGACAAGAGCAAGTGGATTGGCTTTAAATGATTGCCAGAGTATCAGATAATGGCTCAACAATTAAAACAACCCTCCAGGGAAGGGAAAACAGGGAAAAACAATCTTCCTCGAGAGGATTCCAGACCACATCGTTCCCTGCTGCTGCTGCTGACACCCAAGCAAGCACCCAGCAGAGCAGGAGAATGAAGAGGAGGGTAAATCATGCCAAATTCATGTGCCACAAGGACAGAGCACAAAATCCCCAATTCTTTTTGAAAGTGAGGAATGAAGCTGTGCCTTAGCCACCAGACTAGCAGGAGTTTGCTCCTTTGGAGGTGGGAATTTCCAGTTAGGATGGAGGGTGTAGGAGCCCAAGGCCAGACTGGATGGGGCTTGGATGAACTGGGATAGTGGAAGGTGTGAGGGTGGAATGGGATGAGCTTTAAGGTCTCTTCCACCCCAAAACACTCCAGGACTCTATGATTAATACTGGCAATAAAAAGCAGCTTTGAAGGCATCTCCTTCAAACCTAATTTTAAAAGCAAACTCTGTTCAATACCTTCAGAAATTATGCAAGCAGAGAGAACAAGTAACACACACCAAGCCAAGTTTACATCCCAAACAGCCATGAAAAGCAACACCATCAAATCCATATACACAAATTCTTTCAGCAATCAGTTATGTAGAAATACAGAAAGTTTTGAAACATAATATGGCTATGTTCTGGTGCATTCATGAATCCTATCAGCTTCCCTTTTATTAACAAGATTCATTTTAATGTTGGTATTAACATGACAACAAAATGTAAACGATTTGGGAAGTCTTTCTCAATTGCTATATAATTATAAAGGGGAAAAAATTCTCTTGTATCAAGTTCATTATTAAAAAGGATAAGTAAATAAATCTATAAAATATTCTGTTAGTTGCTGGGAAACCTCATTGTTGATATGACAACCATGGCACAGAAAACCAGATTACCGCTTCCTTCGGATCTGTGGGGATTCTACACTTTCATTAAGGAAAGTGGCTTCTATCTGCTATGTTATAGTGACACCTACAGAAAAAAAACCAACATTTGAAATGGGGGCCATGGGCAGGGATTTGATTATGAAATGAAACCATTTTTAAGTGCTGCATAACCACACTTGTGTGTGCATGCAGTAAGTACTGTTTCAAATCCAGCACGGACGCTCTGCAATTCCATCTGCCAGTCTTTTAAGACCCAATTTCTAAACGTTTTCATGGCAGTCATGTCAGCAAATCACGCCAACAGCAAGTTTCCAAGCAAAGTTGGTTGTTAAAATTGCTGAATCCATGCTGCTAGCATGCCTTCAGAGGCAGGGATCTTTACAATTTTCAAAGGCTCAGCACTTTTTTCCCTGTGGTGCTGCTGAATTTACAAAAAGGAGCCCCTCCAGAATCTCCTGTTGATTGTGCATTGTTGAGCTGATGTTGGACAACTTGTTTCCTCTTGAAAATGCACTCAAAACTTTGCCTGTGCTTTTGCAGAAAGAAGAAATATTCCTTTTTTTTTAGAACTTCTTTCCTCAAAATTAAATGCTCTGGGAAGTTCTGGCACAGCTTTTACACCTTCAACATCAGAAGCCATTTGCACAACTCTCACTCATTCAATATTATATCCTTGAATCCTCAAAGCCTGACACACTATTTCCATTTTCCTTTTCAACCAAACAATGGCAGAACAAACTCCTCTTTTCCTTCTCTCTTCCTTTAACACTTTTAGGCATTGCAGTTGAGGAAGAGTTTAATGACATTAAAGGCTTCAATGAAGGAGCCTCTTTCTTTGAGAGAATGGATAGAAAATCTTGAGTCACTTAAAAAAAAAGCCTCCATTACATTTCCCAATAAGAAATTACAATTAATACTGCATTTTATACTTTGTTTTCAATCAGTAACAGCACCACAAGCAGAGGGGAAAGACTCTGTAAGGTTTCTCCTCCTACATGTTCAACATCTGATAAAATTAGGAGCAAATACCTGAAATCTGGACTTGGACCTAAATATGACACAACAAACAGCTCTTGGAGCTGCCCTTATTTACTTCTGCCCATTTAACCTATTGCTTTAGGATAAAACTTTCTCAACTAACATGACCTCAAGCTGTCTCTGCCCCAGACATATTTGTGTGCTAAACTGTACAAATGACATTTATTTGCACAGGTCAGTCACTCTCACCACTGTGAGCAGAGCATGAGGACCCAAAGCAGGGCTTGACATCATCCTTAGGACTGCCACCATTCCAGACTGCAGCAAAAGGCACCTGTAGAATTCCCTCTGAGTCCCTAAATAAACATAAACAGTCACCAGAAAAAGTTACCAGCCATACAACACTGTTTTATTACTCCCTGCACTTAAATGTTTATTCAAACTCACAGATGGTTCTTTCTAAATCAAATGAGAAATGGAGAGACAATGAAGCAGAAATGTTGTGGCTACTCCTGGAAGAGATGAGGGTTACTTCTTACCTCAGTCCCTACACAAACTGAGCTGGGGAGGCTGGAATAAACAAGGAAAATGCACAGCTACTTTGGACAGACACCTCCTCTGAAGGAAAGGCAACGTTTTTTTTACTGTCACAGCAAGAGTTAAACCCAATTCCATTACCTCTTCCTTAGAAAGCTCATCACATTCCACCTCCCTTAAATTGCTCCCTGACTTAAGTAATCATCTCCTTCAGGCCCTTAAGCAAGGACTGGAGCTGGGTGAGTGAAAAGCAAATTCCATCAGTACCAGCTGAGGTAGCACAGGAGAAGCAGAGGTGTTTCTGGCAGTGCATAAAACAGTGGCAGTTTAGAAAAGGAGCCCTTTCCCATCTGACAGGTTTTTAATATTTCCACTCAGTGTGTCTGAGTGCTGCCCTAGGCATCCCAAAGTTTGCTGCACCACATCATTCATTTCAACAATTCTATCAGACACTGAAAGCAAAAATAAAACACATTAAAAAACTATCAAGTCAGGCAAACTTGTGCTTCTGGGGAATCCAAATCCACAGCTCTCTCCTTGTCAGAGCTCTCACTGCTGCTCATGCAGCCAGGTGTCCAAGTGGGTGTTCCTATAGGAGCATGGAGGTGGATGAGCCCAAAAATTTAAGCACTGATGTCCATCACACACCACCCACTGTTGTCTCTGATGGGAGTTTCCATTTGCTCCAGCACCTGAAGAGCTGTGGCTGATTTCCTACCAGGCAGCAGGGCTGTCTTGAGGCCCCTGTGGCTCCCCCATCACCAATCTGCTTCAGCTTCCATGATTTTTCCAGCTTTTTACCTGTGTCCCAGGTGCCTTGTGCTGCTGAAGAGCCAGGTACAGGTTTTGTCCTCTCCTCATCCCTCTCTGTAGCCAGGAGAGAGGTTGTGCAGTGTTTTCCAGCAGCATCCTGCAGCAGGGGTGAAATAAAATGTGGAAAATTTCTTCCCAGATATCTGGCTTTTGGAGCACATTTTAAATTGATCACATTTTGGTCATTTTAGGGCAGTTTTGCAGGTTACACCCAGGAAATCGGAACTGACAGAGCATGCTTAGGCCTCTCTGCTGTAAAATGAGCTTTATACTTTGATTTGCTTTCTTTTGCTCTTTGTTTTGAGGCTTTGGACTGCAGGTCCTGGAAAGAGCTGGATTTAGGCTCGAGAAGCATTTGGACAATGCTCTCAGGATTCTCAGGATTTTGGGGGCTGTCCTGGGCAGGTTCAGGAGCTTGACTCAATGGTCCTGTGGGTCCCTCCCAACTGAGGATATTCCATGATTTTTTCAGGAACAGGGCTTTCAGGTTTCACTGTCTGTCTGTGGGGAATTTTTGTGTCAGAGCAGAATTTCAACCACTCCCTGGTTTTTTTTATCATTCAAGATAAGAATAGACTTATTTAATTCAGGTCACATACCTCCCTTTTATTTCATTTTCTTTTCACAAAACAGAGTCTCGACTTCCATCTCAACACTCCAAATACACCACGAAAATGTGCATGGAAATTCCCCTTCTGTAATTAATTGAGCTCTCCTAAACATAAGCTCATTCCAGGAAAGTCCCAGCACCTCTGCTTTAGGTGCTACCTGGACATAAACACAACATCAACCACTTCAGTGCAGGGGGAAAGAGAATTTAGATTTCTGTTCAAATACCGACTTTAAAGTTTAATTTTATCAATTTTCTCAGACACCTCACTACACTTCAGCTATTAAATCTGACTATGAAATACTTAAAAAAGCCTCACTCTGAAATCCCCCCCATTTCTGCTTTACACAGATACACAGCCACAGAGAAAAAAGAATTTGTGCACATGATCAGGTTAGACACAAAACACCACACAGAGAATTCAGTGTACTGAACACAAATCTCAGCTTTCAGAAGGCAAATGTCACCCAGACCTCACACCTCCACAGGCCAGAACAGAACCCTGAGAGTTGCACTTGGCCACGAGAGAAATCACAAAGTTTACATCTAAATAAGGAATATTTCTGGCCAGCAGGGCACCAGGTGAGTCAGAGGAGTTGTGTGGCCAAGCAGGAGCTGATAAAGCAGGACAGTCAGTGCAGTAATAACCCATTATTATCTCAGCACCTCCCTCCATCCCTCTCCTACAACAAGCTGAGCCCAGCCCTGAGCAGGCAGAAGCAGCTGAAGTGTTGGAATCTGCTGAAAAAGAGGCAGAGCCTCCCCAGCATCCCTGGCCTTGGCACTCCAGGGCCTGGGACACTCCCTGAACAAAGAGGGGAATGTGAATACCTGAGCTGGAGATCAGAGGAGCAGGACCACATTATAGGGGACAACCATCCCCTCCCCAACCCCCCCAGAATGAAATTTGGAGCAGTAAAATCATTCTGTCTGGATTATTAAATCAAGAAAACACTGCTGATGCCATTAGCAGGAGCTAAGGACTGTTTCATTTTACTGTCTACAAGAGCAGTCAGCCAGTCAGGTTACCTTCCTTTTCATCCTGGCTGCACTGGGACAACACTTCACCTTCACAGGACAATGGCAGCAAACACCACAGCAGGAAAAGCAATTTTCTGAGTGCAGGATTCATCCCACAGACTGGAACTCCTTCCAAAAAAATCAGGATTCAGTAACACCAAATGTCTGAATTAAGTACCCAGCTGTTGTGGTGGGCCCAAGATCCTGAGCCAGTCCAAGGGAATCATCCTCCACAGACAAATGAGTGCTCTCAAGATTAAAACAAAAAGCCACAGAATAAAATTGCTCACAGGTGGCCAGCAGCAAGCTGGATTTAAATTGGATTAGGGGATTGTCAAATGTAATATCAACTGTTCTTTAGCAAATGGGCAAAGAAGGTCCTCTCCACCCTTCTGTGTGCTCAGGAAACTACAGAAATCACATCCCTGAAAAAAAAAATACACAAATTCTTTATAATTTATTGAATAGCTTTAGATTTGTAACATAATACAGCACTCAGAAAGCAATGGAAGATAAATCACTCTTTTAGCTCAGACACAGAGTATTTCCAGTTACTCAACCACTGCTCAAAGAAATTATTTACTCTTGCAGAAAGCTGAACACTGGACAGTAAGAAAATCATTTAGCTTCCATTTACTAACTTCAAGTTCTGCCACATGTTGGAGAAGACCATTCTGCAGCTAATTTTCTTAATTTTAGATAAATTTCTGCTTCAGTGCCTGTCTTAAAACCCCAGTATTTAAAACAACTTATTTGAATGTTCTGTGCAAGCATTAAGCTTTTTTGGAGGAGTAAGAAACTACACAGCAAATTCCCCCACAAATGTACCAACTTCTGCTGAGGAGAGTTTCATTCTTTCTTTCTTTCTCAAACTGCCATTCTTGATGCTCTGCAGTCTCATTTTCCACAAGCATCTTTGATCAAAAGCATCCAGATGTTTCCTTCTGGCTCTGCCAAGTGCCAGATTTCACATTTTTGTGAAGTCATAGAAGTTCTGAAACAAAGAAGGAATTTTATGAGCATTATACAGTCAGTCTTCAAGGAATCTCAGAAGTCATTTGCTCCATCCCATGCACTGCCTGCATTAAACCACTCCTAAATTTAATTACATTACTAAACAATGGAGCTACCACAGGTTTTATAGCAAACACAGCTGGAGCCATAAAAAGGTGAATTAGTCACATCCTATCCTAAGGACCAAGGGGGATCTCCTGCCAGACACTGCCTTTGATCAGTTTAGCAAAGTTTTAATGTAAGGTTTTAATTGCTGCCTCTCATTAGATACAGTGACTTGAAAGTAAAGCACTGATGGGGAGAGAAGAGCATTTTAAACTAAAAATTCTGGTTAGAAAGAAATGCATTTCTAACAGTCAAATTAAAACCCAAGTTAATCTGGAAGTGGGACAAAGTTTCCAGCTTGACTCTTAGAGCAGCAAGGTTATGGAAGCACCTCCTGAACACTGGATAAATGGCAAGAAGAAATTACAAAAACAAATAAATAAAAATGATGTGCTGCCTGCAAAACAAAGCCTTTCATGTAGAATTTCCTTCCAAAGAGGAGACAATTTGAATTCTCCTTCCACCATTCCATCACCAGTGCACTGCACAAGGTGGCCCAGCTCTGCTCCATAAGGAATTCCAGGTGTAGCAGCTCAGTTCTCACTCAGCCACATCTCCAAGGGAAATCAGACAATGATTATTTCCCAGCCAGCAAATCCAGAGCTCAGCCATGACTTTGGCTAAGGTTCCTTCCCACCCACAGCCAGTCACTCATTTCTCAATTTTCCATTTCCTCGGTCACATAAGAATTTCTGCAAGCTCCCACAGCCAGTTTTAATTAGAATATTCTGAGTCATTTTGCATCAGCATCAAATTTTCACCTACTTACCTCCTTTGCCAGGCCACATTTGTTCAGGCCTTGGAATTGGCCTCCACATGAAAACCTGTCCTTCAGTTGTCTCTTTTTTAATAAATTGTGAATGCTTAAAAAGCCTGATTTTTAATCCTAACACTTGCTCAGTTTCCTAAAAAGTGTATGTATATATATATATATTAAGAGGTTTTTTTGGAAAAAACTTTATGTAATATGTAAATCATGTCAACCTTATACTCGTTAACTTCTCCTAAAATCTTCCAGGTACTGTTTATCTTCATGAAAGTTCGAGATAACTCCCCAACATCTGTTTGTCCATTCCTCTGAGCACTCTGGGTTTTTTTTTAATGCTGTGCTAAGTCAGATTTGAGTTCAGCTCCAGACTGAAGCAAAGGCTGTGCTGAGATCTCCTCCCTGCTATTCCTCCTGCACCCAGGCAGATCTAAGCAGTGTCCCACAGCAGCAGGCTGGTGATTTCACATTTTAATTCCCTTACAAGTGTTGGGTGAGGACCATCTGGTCTTTGTGCAGTGCTCCTGCTCAATTTATTGATTTGTCTCAGAACTCGAGGATGCTGAAGAGAATAAAGCTGTTACAAAGGTCAACCCAGTCCAACAAGCCCTACAGAAAACACATTTTGCAAGATCATTTACCTAGGAAAACTCAACTACAGATGTGATGCCTGGTTTTGTGGGGCTTTGCCATCATTCTGGCTGGGTTATGTGAAGGAACAGAAGGGAATCTGACCAAAATCATAATACTAAAGCTGCTCTATAGCCCAAAATTGTGCTACAAATCATTTGCATTTATTAAGCTATTTACTTTTATACACACACCAGCTGAAAACACATGAACACGGGGTTAAACATCTATAAATACATCTCTGATCTTGCAAGAGAGGTAATCTCTCCATTTTAAGTCCACTTCCCATATAAAAATACACAACAGTCCCTCACTTTCCATCACACACATTTTCTTTATCAGTACAATTAACTCTACCCTGGATTTCTCTCTATTTTTCCTTTCCCAGCTCCCCTCATCTTCTAAAAAATATCCTGGAACACAAGTCAATTTTATTAGGATTTTGTCTATTGGATGCTGCATCTGTAATAACCTAAAAGAAGTAAATCACCCTCACTGGATGGAAATGAGCACACCTGAAGCTGGAATTGTACAGAATAGTGGTTTGTGCATCCTGCAGGAGCTTTTAGTTCCTGGCTGCCACACACACCAAAGAACAACAGTGAGCATTTGGGTTTCCTGACCTGGATCCCAAGAATTTGGAAGGGAGCAGCCCCTCCCTGCTGAGGGCTGCCAGCCACAGAGGGGCCCTGATGGGCAGAAGCAAGGCTGGAGCTGAGGTGAAGGCACTGCTGCCAGCAGAGAACCCAGACAACACCAGCAGAACCTTCCCCTGGCTGCAGAAGGGCTGGGCTGGGTGAAAAGGCCTGGATACCTCAGTCCTGGGGACCAGAAATTGCTGTAAAAAGGGCAAAAAACAACATTCACCATCCGAGTCCAACTCTGCTGTGCAATCAGCCACAGGTTTGTGTTGTCTCCTCTCTCTCCACGTGCTCTTTATCAGCTGCAAGGGGAAGAAGGAAAAGAACAGGGGAAGGACAAGAAGCAAAGTTGGAGGAGCAAGGACAAAATGCCTCCTGTGACAGAGGATACAGGAAAAGGAGAAGGAATTGCAATTCTGATTTGCTTTATCTTGCAGTACACTGCACCTGGATCAGCACTGCAGGAAGGAGAGGGAGCCAGGCTGGTTGGAGAACAGGGAAAGAGATAACAGGAGAGTGTGGGAGGAAACTGGGCCAGGTCTCAGTGGTGTCCAACACCCACAACAATACTTTGCAGAGGAGATTTTGGCAGCAGGAGTTTATTCAAAAACCAAGGTAAAACCATTTGGCTGTCAAAGAGGATTCCTGAAAAAAGCATTTCTAATCAAACCAATACCTTCACTAAGCAAAACAAACAAAGCCAGCTACAACACTCCTCAGTTATCTTTATTTAATGTGAACCTCAGAATGGAGCAGCTGCCACATTCAGGTGACAATTTGTTTGACATTTTGACACATTATTCACACTCAGAGCATTGTTCTCCTCTTGGAAGCAAACAGATTTTTGCTTTAAATAACCCACTTCATGCAGTGATACTTGCAGGCACAAAGCCTTGGGTGTCATTCATGAAAAGAAATGTTTAGCTGAGTTGTAAATTATAAGACAACAGAATTTGAATAAAAAGGAAGAGTCAGATACTGAGTGGGTGCCACCAAAAAGAGACACTCAACTTTTTCTTTTTTAATTAAGGAGAAATAGCAATAGAACCAACAAGGAGAATTAGAATTTTCAGGATTTTTCCTCCAGCACTTGTTGAAGCCCTGGAAAGAATCACTGGCATGGGTGAAATGGGCACCTCCACCCAGCTCTGCATCCTGAGCTGCAGTGCTGCAGGGGCTGCAGAACTCTTGGAAACAGGAAAGCTCTGCCAGAGGAGGATTCACTCATGTCCAATTTAGCCTCACCATAAGAAAATAAATGCTGCCAGTAACAGGCATCCAGCTCCTTTATGTATTTCTGTCAGGAAAAAAAAACACTTCTGAGAGTGTTTCTTTGTTACATTTAAGTTTGTGCCTATATCCACATTTAATGACTCATTTTGACTCAAATCCTCCTGTCCAACACTGTGAAATCTTTCTGTGCTTCTGAAAATCACTCCAAATTGACAAAGAGAACATTCTCACCTGAAACAAAGCTCATGCCAAGCCTCACAAGGCTTAGCTCCCTTCCTTTGCTTATTTACACTCACACAGAGACAATTTAGGAAATCAGACATTTTGTCAAGGTGCTTTAACTGAAGGCCTCTTTCCCTTTGGGGAAAATTGAGACTTTGAGGAGAGGGTCACACAAAAACATCACAGGAAACAGTGCTGGGAATAGAACTGGGGCTCCCAAGAGAAGAGAAACAACCCTGCTCACACCTTTTGGCCTTTCCAAGACCGTTCTCCCCAGAATTCCAGAATGTTTTGTGTTGGAAGGGACCTGAAGCTCATCCTGTCCCAGCCCTGCCATGGCAGGGACACTTTCCACAGCCCAGGCTGCTCCAAGCTGGCCCTGCTGCCTGTTTGGGAGGAAGAATGCAAAGGAGATGCCACCACCAGGGATTCAGGGTTTTCCAGTGGAGTTCTTCCCCCTCCTTCCCACCAGATTTTACCTGGAAAGGACACCTGGCCCTGGACACCTTCCTTCCCTGGACAAGCTGTGAATAAACCCTCAGCTGATTTCTGCCTTCCCAGCCTGCAAGAACAGAAGCCCAAGAGGAGCAGGAAGCTCTGCAGTGCTGTGACAGTGATGGCCCTGTGCCTTGGCAGAGCATTTAACACCCTTAATACCTCGGGGTGAACCACAACTTTTGCTCTGTGTTTAAATTGATCAGCTTCTGAGGCTGCTTTGGCTTCTGAAACCAGGTTTTTTTTGATGACATGCTGAGAGCACAGCTGTCTGGGCAAGTAATCTGCAACTAATAAAACTCTGCAGTTATTTCTTGTTCTGATATTTGACTAAATGAAAAAACCAAAAAAAAAGCTTTTGTTGAGCAGCAAGAATTCTGTTTTGTTTAGAAAATTGTCAGGAAAGCAGCCTCATCATTCTTCAGCTGCCTTATTAAACGTAGATGCCCATGCAAAGCAGTCCTGATTAACACCCTTGCAGCCAGATCAAAGTCCTGGAGTGAAAAATAACCCCCACTGCTGTAAATTGTTTGTCTGGTGTGATTTTCTAAGCACTCCCCACATGCTGTGCCATAAGCCTGTTCCCAGTGCTGCCTCCCTGTTCTTATTTCTGCAGCTTTACGTTGTAGGAACGATGTAAACACAAGGGATGTTAAGGTAGGAGTCAAACATCCCAATTTTTACAGGTTCAGTAGAAAATGCTTGAGGGAAAAGAAAGGAAAATGGTTTACTTTGAGATGATTGGGATATTCAAAACGTTGTACACATAAGTTATATAAGCAAACTCATCAACTTTCACAGAATTACACTGCCAAATAAATTCAGGTAGAAAGATTAACGTGAAAAATATTCTCTAGGAAGCTGTTTTGACTTTCCAAACAGACATCATGCAGCATAAGAAATGTTATGTGGCGATGCTTATCCAAGAAAGTTCAGCAAGTTTTAATTTGTACTGCAGAAGGGAATTGCAGATAACTATAAAACACTGTCTTTTGAAGTGCTGTACATTATAAACGCCTGGTAAATTATGGAAAGATACTTCATGTCCCCAGTGCAATTCAGAAAAAATAAAGGGTAACCATCACATTCCTGTATTGGTTTTTGATGAAGTGAACAACATTTGAAACTCCTCAGAACATTAAATCTTCTCTTTCACACAGTTTGTAAAACATCAGGATGATTTCCAGTACCCTTTAAATCCAAGTTATGGTCTAATTTCAAAGATTTTCCATGAAAATAGGTTCTTGCCAACCAAGCCTAAAAAATTCTTCATAAAATTCAAGCTGGCTCAGTGACAATAATACTCATAACTCTGAATGTTATTTATTATCATTGTTAGTTAATCTGACTTAACTTTGGCCTGGGCAATGGTGTCATGGTTGAGCCAGTCCTTAAACCTTCAGCCTATTCCCTGATCTAAAAAGCTCTAGACAGCAAAAAACTGCTGAAATTGCTGAAATATCTCTGTTAACAATAAAAACAAGCAAAAATATTCTACAGAAAGAAGGTTATTGGCTGTATCCATCCTGCATTCCCTACAAACACAGCAAACTCTAATCTGTTTGATGAAGCAATGATTTGGGATGGGTTTTTTCATTTAGGATGTCTTTCCATACTGGCTATGAAGATTTCCAGCTTGAAAACTGAAAAAAATTCATCAGCTTGCTTAATATTGACAGGGAAACTGAAGTTTGGTTTTGTGCTCCATCAGAATGGAAAATGGGGGGTTTATTTCTCCATTTCCACCTCAAACCCACACAAGGCACGAATCCAGAGAGGTTTTGGACTTCTGATCCCTGGCAGTGCCCAAGGCCAGGCTGGAAGGGGCTTGGAGAAGCCTGGGACTGTGGAAGGTGTCCCTGCTCAGGGCAGGGGTGGAAGGAAAAGGTTTTCAAGGTCCTTTCCAACCAAAACCACTCCATGATTCCATGAAAATTCAAAGCAATTCATTTGGAAAAGACCACATGAAGACCATTTTTACATCCAGTTTGATTTTTCCCACTTTTGGCTACATCACAAGAGGGAAAATTAATTTCCAACCAATCTCTTATTGAACACTACATCTTCCTACAAGGGAAGTGTTTGTCTACCTACAACCAAGCTGAAGATTTTATTTCCACCCACATTAATCTTGCAAGCACTGCAAATAAGCAGGAGGAATTTAGACAGCAAAATGTGAGAACTTTTGGCCTGACAATGACAATGCTTCCTAGCAATGAAATTTTGCACATCTGAGAAGTTATTTTAGTATTTATAACTTTAAACAAGAAAAGATGGATAGGGGGTTGTAAAATTTGGGTAATTTAAAAAGGTTTTAAAGCAGAAGTCAAGCCAGCCACCAGCTCACCCTGGGCTCAGAGTCTGTTCCCTGTACCAGAACATTTGTTTGAAGATTATTTCCTTAGCTCTCTCTTTCTCAGGCAGTTTATTAGCCTGAACCCTGTGTCCTACACCTGAGGAAGTTTATAGCAGCTGAAAGATGTTGGAAATTATTTCCAGGAGCTCTTCCCTTAACAAACCATCCACAGGATTGCAGCTCCTGGCACTCCAAGCCTCTCTTTCTAAATCCTGGCTGTTCCAGTGATTGAGCAGGGGCAGGCACTGGATCCATTACAGGGATGAGCAAAGACTCTGCATTAGAAAGGACATTTTCTAAATGGGTTCCAAAGTCATTTCAACAGTGACAGCAACAATGTCACTGAGAACAGGATGTGATTTTTCACTGGCAGGCCTCCCACAGCTTTATCAAGAGCAGACTGGGGCTGTCCCTGCATGTTCTAAGATTTCATCATCCACATTTAAGCCATTTGCATGATCTGTGCTGAAGGGGAGGCCAGGATATTTGCTTTTTTACCAAGCAGTAAAAAGTAGGGAAAAAAAAAAATCAGAACCCTTATCTCTGCTCCCATTTTGACCTCCTTCTGAGAAAATACACAATAAAAGCAACTTGTCATCCTTTAAATGAATACAAGCCCTAAAAGTCACCTTAAAAATGCAAAAAACCAGAGAGGAAGGGGAAAATGGGGAGGGATGTGCAGGAAAGGAAAGTCTGTATCTATGTAGCTCTTTCTGATCTAAAAACTATTGTCACAACTGTTCTGTCACTCCTTTCTCACCTGATTTTGAGGTCCAACATTTCTGAAGACTGGGTCACCTCACCAACTACAAAAAATGTAGCAGAACCAAACTTTAACCTTCGTTAACAGGTTAGCCAAGAGAGAAATAAACTGTGTAAACCCAATGATTGGAATAAGGCCAGATGATGTGACACCTCTCTGCTCCAAAAGTTGCTGGGCATTGGGTTATTTTTTATTTTAATAAAAAAAGCTCTTTGTTCTTTCTGTTTGTAGCTGATGTTCTTATTGTGACCATAAAAACTGGTTTTACAGTGCTAACAGCTAAATGCAAATAACAGCAGCTGTGTTTCAAGCAACATATGATGTATCTATTTGATAATAGTAACTCTAATGTAATATAAGTAGGAAAATTAAATATAGTAGAGGAGAAAGTATATTTGTATTTGGCAAGCTCCAGCAGCCAGACAAAAATAATGCAACAGAGTATGATTTTTTTCCAGGCTGTTTCAGAGCACTTTAAGAGAAGTGTTCATTTTTCAAACTGAGCCACATTCAATTAACTTCTCTTCATGTTCCCCTGTATAAATGATTCAAACTTACAATAAAAAATATAAAATAATTGTCAGGGCTCTGGTGCAGAAGCAGCAATGGTAGAAATGGTTTGTGGGTACCACACCATGGGCCACTGTATTTTGTTAACTATTCCTCACAGCCATTGCCCAATTTACAGAATTTTAATGTTATAGAGAGAATTTTGGTAGATCCAAGCATAATTCCCAACAATCACAGCTCCATCTTTATGCAGATGTTTCTTTTCGAGTTCTGCACCCACTGCCATTATTTTATGGCACAGAAAAGCTGGCTACAGCAGGAAATTATAGAAGGCCTCTCCCAGTGGAGTAAAGAGTTCCTTTAACCAAAAACCAACACATCTGCAGTAAATTTAACACAGGGAAGAACCACAGCAGACAAAGGAAAACAAATTAAATTGATGGAGTTTTACTCTATTTCATCTTGCAAAGTGAATATTAGAAAAAAAAAAATAGTAGAAGTACCACAAGCAATGCTGCCCCAAAAAAAGAACCAAATAAAATTCTGTTTGCATCCTTCAACACAAACACTGTGTAATTTTTGTTGCATTACTTCAGAGAAAGATTAGACACACACTGGGCCAAATCCTGAAGGATTGTTGGTTTTGGGGTTTATTTCGAGATTTTTTAATTACACTAAAATAGAACCTAATTCATACCTAGCAAGGTTTCACAGTTCATTCTGGTGAATATTTGTTCCTTAACCCTTCTGTTGTAGTTCCTCTGGAGCATTTGAAATGCCTCAGTTTTACTGAAATAAATCACAGTTTTCCTCTGAGGGTTTTTACATCTCTCAATATATGGAAAATCAGTTTTGTTTTTGAAGGCTTCCATTCCTTGGGCTTGTTAACTGATCTGTATTATTAACATAAAATAGATTATTATGTTTCCATCCCTTACCAAAAGCATAGGCATATTAAACAACCTAATTAATCCTAATTAACTAAAAAGTCACGGAACACTTCTCTTGACCAAAATAATTTAGAAATGCCCTTGTGTTGATGGCTTGCAATTTGCAGGATTCATTTTTGAAATGAAAAAGACAGATGTATTTGTCTCTGATGCAAATGGTCTGGATAAATTAAAACTAATTGGGTTTATGTGTTCCTGATAATTAAATGAGATGCATGTAAGCTATATTATGATGGAGGAAAGAACAACTCTTAATTTTTACAAATGAGATGCAGCAAATTTAAGCATCTAAAAGTCTGTTAAAGGGTAAAATCGAAGGGTAAAACAGAGCTCTGCTCTGGAGCAGGGAGCAGAAACCTCCACAGTGTTTTTTCAGTGGAATTCATCCCTTGCTGGTTGAAAAGAAACACCAACAAGAAAATCTCAATTTTCACTGTCCAATCTTTGCCCATCCCCGTGTGCAAATCCAGCTGGGAAAGGACTTTGGGGGGTTTCTCTGCCTTGAGGAGTGGCCCCTTCTACACCAAAATAACAAAGTCTGGCAGCCAGACAAACAGCAGCCAGTGAAGATATTTCAAGGGCTCCCTAGTAAGATGATCTGGATTTTGAGCACAGGAAACATTCCATTTACACTGTAAATCTGCTCATTAATGGGAGTTTGGTTGGTTGATGAGAAGCAACCACATCAAATGTGGGTCAGGATCTGACACAGCCCCTGGACAGTGTCAGGCTGAGAATTCACCACCCCTCTGATCTTCCCTGAAATGCACTAAGATATCTTGATGATGACAAGGGGGAGAGCAGTTTGGGAATTCTAGCACTTGGAATCCTGGGGAATTTGTGTTGGTCCCCTTTACATGGCTGCACATCACACTGAGAGCAGAACATGGCCACATTCAAAAAGTCAGAGCAGGTGGAGTCTGCCAGGCTGCTCAGAAGGAATCCAAAACACTTCAGTATATAATGAAATGTGGTGGCCTCTCCCAAAATCCAAACTGATGGCCAAGTCACTTTCCAGGATTTATGTTTCCCAAAATCATGTTACCAAAAGTCAATGTACACAAAAAGACAGACTTACCCCAGAAGTTCCAAAAACTGATCTTTCATTTTCCCCCTCCTTTTCTTTCTCTCTAAATGGGCTGGAGAGATTTCTCTGTGCAAATCCCTCAGCACTCAGGTATGGATCAGGCACCCCTACAACAGGCACAGGTAGAAATAAAAGTAAAGCCTAAAAGAAAAGAAATTAACATTATCTTTTGTAGATTATATTGGTATCAAGAAAACATAGAATGGTTTGGGGGTTGGAAGGGACCATAAAGATCGTGCAGAGAATTACAGAAAACCCCAATCATAATAATAAAAGTTTCCAACACTAAATTTGTTCTGTTAGCAACAAATGCATCACAGAACTGCAGCAATTCAGATGCTGTTTTTGGTCTCCTGTTTAGCATATCAGTTCCAGCACTTTAACTTCAACAGAGGTGGGAAAACCCATACCAAACATCTTCAAATGTTTTAAATCTGGAATAAAAAACTGAGATACATTAAAATCACCACTGCCTAAACAGGGATCACTAATGCATTGAAGGGAGCTTGGTCTTAGCCCAAATTTTGTTGAGGGTGTTATCAGAGGCTTTTTTTTTTTCTTTCAAGCAAAAGGGATGGGAAGAGAAAACTTTGAAAATCAGATGTTGAAAGCACTCAGTGACTTTCTGGTTATCTCCAACAAGCCCAAATTTAAAGGATTACCCTGCCTGCTGAGGGCTCGAGGCACACACTGCAGCAGCAGCTGCTTCATCAGTTTTCCTGTTAAAAAAGGTTGAGAGCAGCATGGAAGCAGTCAGGCTGTCTGTGCCAGTGAAATGAGTGTAATAGGAATATTTGGAAGAGTAACTGAAAAAGAAAGGTTACATTGATGAGAGAAAAGCACTGGCCTCCATCTCCAAAGTACAACACCTGCTTTGTGATTTTATTCTCCCAATTTCTGACAAAGAACTGCTGTAATAAAACATCAATATATGGTAAACTCTATAAAGAAAACTGAGGTGGAAAATATGCCCTCACCTTAACGACAAGAAATGAGGCAGGAAATCAAATCAATGATCTGTTCAGCTTGATGCCTCTAGTTTGTATGAATTAGGGTGGCTGAAGTACTTTCTCCTGTAAAAGAAATTGCTGCCAAGATTACAGTGTTGTCTGATATTAGTGCAGAGCTGCTGGGGGGGCAGAGAACACATCAGAGTCCTGGGCTGTGGGGAGAATCCAAACCACAGTGGGTTTAACTGCCAGAAACCAAAAAAGGGACTGCAATGTTTCCACTGATCCATTAGTGAACCTCTGAACACAGGAAAGTAAAATTTAAAGCTTCTCTTTCTAAAGGAAAGTTCCTGGGGGACCAAAATTTCCATAAATTTTAGAGTCCTGTCAGGCAGCTCACCCATAAACATTTAAGAACATATGTCAGACAACAGCTTTTAATTAATCCCACTTTCAAAATTTCCCAATACAAAAAGACAAATCTTTGCCATTGTTTTTGATACACCTTTATTATCTAAACTAAGGGAGAAGGAGGAAATTTTCCTTAAAGACCACAGTGGAGGAAAGAAAGAAGGAAAAAGGCACATGAAGGGAAAGATTATTTTAATGCTGTGTCTGAGAATCCTACAGATGTTAGCAAAAGATACCATTTAGGTAATTTCAAAGCCACTCAATTACTGGGTACAATTAAGCATCTCCTCAACAAGAGAGCAGAAAGTCCCCAAACCCTCTTTACATCAAAGCACCACATCAACCAAATGACCTTTTACAGAAATTATACTAATTGCATTAAACCTTACACTTTCTGGGGAGCAGGAAGAATAAAGCTTTTTATACAACACACATACAGCAAGTTCAAAAGGACAGTTGGGGCTGTTTGTTAAAATTAAAACCACCCAGGATGATTTTAACTGCATTTCCTCTTTGTTCTTTTAATTATCAAAGGCCTGTAAGGCAGTAACTTACAGCACAGCTGGATTTGCCTGGACACAGATCGCTTTGAACTGGAATTTTGGAGCAGGGAAGGAAAGGGAATTCACTCCCAATTGATTCTGAGCAGCAGTTTGCTGCTGGGCTGGGCTCCCTGCTGGAGTCAGGAAGAAAGGAGTGTGGCAGGAGAAGTTGAATGTACAGTGGGAAGCTGTGAAATTCTATTCTGTAAGGTGCAAGTCCCTTCTAAAACATCTGACAAAGTGTACTTGACCTTAGAGACTCCCCCTGTGCTTCTCACCACAAACCTGATCATACAGAGGCCCCAAATTTATCCCATTAATGCCCCTGGTGTGGCACTTTCCAGCTTGGCAACATAAAACAACATTTGGAGACACAAAATTCCACCTGCAGGCGAGAGAACTTACATTGAATTAAAAATAACAAATAAAACAATCCTAACTAAACTGCAGCACAAGAGCAGTTTTCTTTTATTCTGTTATTTCTTCATAGCAAAAACAAAAAACAAGCCAAATCAAGGTATTTTCAAGAAGTTTTAATGACAAGTTTACAGAATATTCCTTTGTAAATGATGTCTTGAGCAGCACTTAAAACACCTCCTGGATCTTCTTGGTTCTGAACAACACAAAGGTGGAGAGCTGAGTTTTCCATGTTCACTGCAATGCCAGAACCTGCTGTTTGTCCTCCAGAATTGTTTCCTCATCATCCATTTGGCTTTCCTCCCAGTCCCTTAAAAGAAACACATCCCAGTGATTTCCAGCACCTCCAGTTCCCCAAGTTCTCTGCTTTAAGCTGACATATGTTCACATATGTTGAAGTGAAAGGCACAAAAATAGCTTTTACTGGAGATTTGGTCAGTACAAGCTACTCTAATTCAGCTTTTCCCTCACTTTTTGTCACAAATCTCTGAATCAGCTCTAATCCCACAGCCTGGAGCTCACTCCAGTGCTCCTCTGACTCCTGCTGCTTATGAGATCCCAGTAAAAAACCAGTGAGACACAGAACTTGAGGAGTTTCCTTTGTTCCAGGCATCTCCTCAGTGTCCAAGGCAAAATAACAAATATACAGTGAGTTAGAGGTTATTAGCTCACCTGCTCACAACTTTTCAAAGCTGCTTCACAACCCAAGAATGCAGATGATTTTTAAGAGATTTACCTCATAAATCTCAGTGCTAATGCACTGAAAAATCCACAATCCCCAAATTTATCATCTGGAGTCTAAACAACAAAATCCATCCCTCAGTTCTGGCTCTGAGCTGCCTGAGAAGGAGCTTAGAACACCAGGACACCACACAGGTCATGCTGACATTTGAAATCAGCAGGTAATGCACAATTGGAGAGTTGGGGCTCTTTTTATTTCAGTTCTGACATGGTTGGCATCTGGAATAATCTAAAATATCATAAAAACACACCCAGCAAATTGAACTTACCCAAAAATATCAAATTTTTCGTGGTCTTTCAGCTCCAGGGTGTCCTGGAAATCTGCATTTCCAAAGATCTTCTCCCAGGCTCTGCTGGAGGAGGTTCCATCTTCACAAGTTAACTTGGAATGATTTTCAGGGCCTGAAATATTTTAGGAGCAAATATGAACAAAAACATGCAGTATCTCCACTATCAGCTTGAAAAAAAACCACAATACTGACAAAAACTTGCCATTGAAAGGCTCAAACCAACCCTAGCTGATGAAAAATATCACTACAAATTAATATTGTACTTTTCAATATAACTTTTTATTAACACCTATAAATTCACCACCTCCTACTTCATAAGTATCTTTCAGAAAAGAAATACATGATTTAAGTATTCTGCACAATGCCACAAATTCTGTGTGAGGGGAAACACTGAGTGACTGCAGAAAGCTCAGAAGTTTGGTTCCTTTTTGTGTAATTTAAACTAACATGAATAAAATATAGACCCTTTCCAATATTTTCCCAGGATTCAAAATTGACGGCTTCGATTTCTGCACACAGCATTATTTAAATTAAAATGTCAACCTCGTTGCTCATGATGTGAGAAATAATGTAGAGTTACATTTCTTGGGATGGAGACAGCTGAAATTGAGAAAGGTACCACAAAAGTACAGATACAGTTATTACTTGTGTCCCTATTTCTTCAAGTCCATGTAATCTTCTTTTAATGTGCTTCTGTAGCAGGAAGAATTCTTTTATTAGATCACTCCCAAAATTGTACCAGGGACTATCAACACACACAAATACAGAAACTTCTTCTAGAGAGATTATTCTCTAAACAGTCAAGCTAAGAGGGGAGTAAAAGGGCAGCAGCAGAAGCAGAAACTAAGCCAAATAAAAAGAATTATTTGGGATAGCTGAAGAGACATTTAACTTCATTTTTAACTCCAAAGCCTATTCTCACAAAAAAACAAAAAAAACCAACAAAAAATAAACCAAACACAATACAGATATACAAATTGAGATATAAAAACAACAAATTCAACAGAGTGTCTCCATTTTACACAATTAAAATTAACCTGATTAGGACCTCAGAACTGTGGCTGTCCCTACCTGGCCATGGCATCCATGCTGCCATCAGAGAAGAAAGTTGATTTTGAGCCTGGAAAGTATTTGCAGCCCTGTTCAGTTGACTTTCCAAGACACCTTGAACTATAGAATCATCAGCATATTCACCTAAGCTCCTTTCAGAAACCCACTGCCCATCTCCTGAAATCAAACATTATTAAAGGAAATTATTTGCAGGTTTTGTGTTAATATGCATTTATTGTTCCTATATTTGCTGCATTTAATGTGTGAATTAAAGAAGCCATGCAATGAAATTTTTACAGATATGTAACAGATTGAAAGCTTATTTTCAGGTGATATATTTAATCAGATTAATGATATTCACTTGTTGTTTCATATACACCATGAAAAGCAATAGGAAGATCACAGAGCCCTATTCTCAGGGGATATAGTTATATAAATAAATATAGACATTTATGGCACTGGATTTCCTCAAAGTAGGGAGTTGATTTTATCCTTGCACAGCTCCACTCATGTAGCATGCCTGTCACCCTGAAGTGACTCCTAAAAGCAAGCTGGATGGAAGGGAACAGAAAAAAGATGATAAAAAATGCGTATTTTTGAGGATTTCTTCACACACCAGTACCTGGAGAAGGGATTCTCCTCTCCCTAGGGCTGGAGGAAGCAGCCAGGGAAGAAGGTTCCTCCAGGTTTCCCTGTTTAAGGTTTGTTCCTATAACAAAGAAACCTTCAAGTCCTTGATATGATGTAGAACCACATTTCTGTCTTTTGGCTACCTCCTGTAACTTGAATAAAACAGAGAGATTAGAAACAGGAAAGGAAACAGGCAACTTTATAATCTGTCCCTGAAAGTTTAGATTGATACAACACTCATTTCATAGAACTCAGACTGATTTTGACAGCCTGCTGTAATAGATCTTCATGAGGATGATGTTTTTGCTCAAGATACACTTTAAAATCCTAAAACCTTCTCAATTTGTGAGAGTTTGAGTCTGTTCTGTCACTAGAGACATGAAAAGCAGATTTTCTTTGTGTTCACTTTTGGGTACATAAAGGAAGGTGATCACAGTTTAACAATGACTCCAAAACAATGTCCTAAGCTTTTCTATCATTTTTGCTTTTAATTTTATTTTCAGCAAATGAGGATCTGAATAATTTGTTAGATAAGACTGAGCACCATTTTTTGGTCATTCAGGCAAGAGGTGAAGTACTGTTAATACAAACATGGCAAGAGCTGCTCCTCCAACATCTTTTGCATCTGAGATGGATTTGTTCTCTTATTTTTTTGAACATTTACAGAAAAGTGGCAACAGAAAGCTGAGCCTTTCATCCCTTACATATCAAATATGGCAGTGACAACCCCCTAAATCTAAAGCAGATAAAACAACATCCTTAATCTATGCAGCAATTAAAGACATCATAACTTACTGCTGAAGATTTTGTAATTACAGGCAAGACCAAACTCTGAGTATTGCAGGCACTGCCTGGTTCTTGTGGCTCTCTCCTGCTGTGCTGCAGTTCTGTCTCCAGGAGATCTCTGCTGCTCTTCAGCTCAGTCCCAATGAGATCTTTGCTCCCTCCTTCAGTGGGGGCAGAGATCTCAGGAGGGTCACAGGAGCTCTGTGATCTTCTCCCAACCTTTGGTTCAATACTCTCCTCCTGCACTGCATTTATTTCAAGATCACTGCAGACAATCAGGTTTTCTATAAGAGTACAACAAAATCATGAAAATAGCAATATTTGTAATGAATATTAATTATAAGCTGTTAAGTCCATTATTTTCTTTGTGAACTTAGGATATAAAATCACCATTAAAACTAAAGAAAGGCAATTGTGGAAATTGAATAAAACTTCCTTAAAAGGTTTGAAATCCATCCTATCAGGCTGTGAATGATTCTGGAAGTTGGTTTTCTTTGTTATACATGTTTACCACAGTGCTCACACAGCCCATCAAACTGTAATCAAATCAAATTTTGACAGCCCAGAGAATGGTACATAATTTAATGACCTTTAATTATTTCTCAGACCATTGTAGTTGAATATCCCATCCAGTATGAGAAACAAATGTGTTGAGTTTATCAACTTTCAACAAAGATCTTAATAACTTTTCACATTTACCTTGAAAAGTTTCTTTAGGAGAAACAGGATTGCTGTTGAGAGGAAAAAGCAAAAACTATTAAGTGTCAGCTGAGGAAGTTAAATGGAAAGAAGACTTTCCCATTATACCCATTTCTCTTTTAAGGTACTGGTTTTGACCAGAAGAATACAGAAAAGCAAAACAGGTCACAGTTAATCAAATAAATGTTGGGAGATCAGAAGAATTGCAGATGTATCAGTTATTGTTTTTGTCTGGAATTACAAGGTTAGTTAAGTAAGAGTATCTTAAATGTGCACAGCACAGACTAATGGTAAAATCTGTGTGCGAGCTCCTGCTGAGGTAAGAGCTCAGAAAAGAGAAGTTTTCCTAAAATTCAGGACAGGTAAATGCAAAGAAATGCATCTTACATGGGTTAGGGTTTCAAAGTGATGCCTCTCTAGTTACAGGCAATTAGTGGCTTTAAAACAGTGGATATTAAATAACTCAAATATAACTGCCTGCAAAGAAAAGCCCCTTAGTTCTTAGGGGCTAACCCTAAATTTGGGATTATTTCCTTTCCTCCCTGACAATCTCTGCATTTCTGATACCTTTCACACTCCAGTGGGTCAGTTTTTCCTTGCTTACTCATCCCCACAGCTCCAGTTTGAACCACTGGAGAGTCTGAAGATTCTTCCAAGTCTTTGCTGTGAGACTGAATAAAAAACAAAAACAGAAACCCATGCTCAGCAACAGATTAAAATTTTAAAAGTAAATTAAAAAATTTAGAAGTGCTGAAAAGCTGCCAGATTTTATTTGTAAATAAATCCCATAAAGTGCACATCCCTGAACACAACAGAAAAAATACAGGGAACTTTTGGAATGATCATTTTTCCACATTTGAATGGAAAACAAACAGTGAACCAGTATTTTTCTTTATTGGAGGTTATTTAACTGTTTCTATCTTAAATATTTAACAGATCAAGACTTGAACAAATCAGTTCATTGTGAGATTCATTAAGTCCTTATCAGTACTCACATCATCAAGGAACTCAATTTTCAAAGATGACTCAGCATTTGCACAAACAGTGTTGGATTCTTCACCTCTATAAACAGATGCCCAGTATTTCTTCACCTCTTCATCTGTGAAATATAAATAATTTCCTGCATTTCAGTCTTTCCTGTTCAAAACACACTCAAAAATGCCACAATTTTATTTGTTAAGAAAAGCCACAGATTTCTCCTTTTATCATTCCTGCTTTTAGCAGAAACTGGTTAAGAGCAGAAATGTTCAGCAATCACAGAAATCTCAAGGAAAAGCTATTTTAGACTAAATAAACAGAAATCTGTTATACCTGTTAACTCCTCAATGTCATCATCATCATCATCTCCTTGTCCCCCTCCTCCAGCCTGATGGACACTCAGGGCTTGCACAGGCCTTGAATCTTTCATGCAACTTGCAAAAAATTGATCAACAGGTGTCCTGAAACAGGGAAAAAACAAAATAAAAATTAAAAAAAACCCTTAAAAAGTCTGATTTCCTAAATACATCACAAAAAAAAAAAAGAAAAAGGGAAAACCCTGCCAGCCTAGTTAATGCTGCTGCAGTAAATAACTCCTCTTAACTGCAATGAGGTGACTTTGCTCCTCAATAACTCATAAAACAACCCTGTAATGTCCATAGAAGAACACTGAAGATGCCTTTTCTCTATAAAACTCCTGTAGCAAATGCCCCAAAATCAAGCAACTAAATATCAAAACCAGCCTTCTAATTCTACAATAAACTGATAGTAAAGATATGCAAAGATAGCAAAGAGAATGCCTCTAAATACTCACTCTGCAGGAATTCTGAACTATGAAGTGATTGAACCTGTTAATAATCATTATTTTATTCAAATGAAGTCCCCTGTATACACTCTCCTTAACTCTTGACAATATACCTAATATTTTAAAAGTTTCATCTGGATTTTTAATTTGGCATTTCTGAATTCTTTCCTTAAGAACAGCAATTTCAACAATACCTCCTGTATTTCTTCAGCAGGAGTTTCTCCATGTAGCTCAGGCCATCCTTCTGGAATTCCACATGGATGGGCTCCTTCAGAGCAGTAACATTTGTCTGCACCTCACAAATCCCCACAGGTTCTGTCAGAATTGTTTAAAAAAATTCTACAGCTGTTCAGGCTTACCAACTTGCTCTTCATTTACATTATCCTTGAATGAACATCACATTTGGGTCTGTGCTTAGCTCAGTCTTTGCATAACTCCAAAATTTAAGTGGCAAGCAACATTACATTTACAGAACACAGTCAGTAGTGGGGGCAGCCATAAAAACCTCATTTATTACAGATTATTACACTGGAGCCACAGAAAGAGTGGGGGAGATGAAAATCCATGACTTCACAGATCAAAATCCCACAGAAAAGAAAAAAAAATAGTTTAATATTATTTTGTACAAAAAAGCCACAGAGAAAAGCCACTGTCTGTGGACTAGAGGAACAAGACACAGATTGGATTTGCACAAATCTAATCAGACCAGAGAAATTTTCCATATTTTTTCCATGCATACTTCAGCTGATTGCAGCTTTTCATTGGGACAAAGAAATATTAAGAGCCTGTAGAAGGCAAGCAGAAAATGCACTTGGATAGAGCACACAAACTCCTGAGCCCTGCACATTCCTTGCCTCAGTTTAAAACTGGTTTTATGTTTGAGCATTGCAGTTCATGCTGAAGTGCCATGTGAGACATGGGCTGGACAACCTGGCCACTGCCAGAGATAATTACAAAAACTGAGCTGAATACTGCGCATATCATTAAAAAACACCTTCAGAGATGATTGTTATAATAAAGGCAGGCACACTGAGAAAGAATAAAATGGGTTTCCTTAGCTTCACTAATCTAAAATCTCAGATGGCACCTACAGTATTTACAATGCCACTAAAACAGAACAAACCATACCTGATGGGACCCCACTGGCACACGGTTCTCCTCCAGGATCACTCTGATCTTTTCTCCACTGAAGCAAAGCTTCCTGAAAAGACTTTGCAGATGCCTCCTCATCAAAGGCACCACTCCACAACAATCCTTTGTTTCCAAGCTTTCCAAGGCTTGCACAGGTTGATTCTGAGACTGGTTCCTAAATCAGAACCACAGCATTACTGATAAAGCATTTCTGATGAGCAGCATTATTTTTAATGTCAGCTGTGGAACTCAATTTTCTGGGCTCAACTGAGCTACCTGGTAACCAAGATCACTCCCCACTTTATGTCATCTTGCTCACAATTAACTGCAAAGATCTACCAAGAGCTAAATAAGAAAGACAGAAGTTTTTATTACTAGACACACAACTTTTAAAGGTTTCTGGTAGCAGAGGAGCAGTGGCCATGGACACCCACAGCCCATGTTTTGGATATAAAGCCATGAACACCACATCCCATGTACAGGAAGGATTAAATGAGGCATTTAATGCAGCATGTCTCATTTAAAGGAATTTATGAGCTATGTGCTTTACTAATGAAGAGCTGCTTATTGAAGCTTCTCAGTGGACAGGGGTACATCTGGAGAGGTCAGCACGAGGAGAATGGTCATTTAAGGGGCTAAGTGGGATAACCATTAAAACAGCAGTCCAGGAAAGTCTAAACTGTAATTGATGAGATTGACTGAAAACAGCTACAAAACAAGAAAAACAGTCCTGCACTGGGACTTTAGTGATTTTTCAACCTTTATTAGAACAAAGATAATTACTGTGGAATGCTTTCATTAGCAACTCTTGGATAATTATCAACCAAAACCACAAAATAATTTATGCATTTATGGGAAAGATCTTTTGTCTACACATTCTCCAAGTGAGGGACCTGATCTTACCACAACAGCAAAGGTACAGGCAGAAAGTGCAATCAGAGTCAAACATCAGCAGCCCCTACACAAGCAGGGGATCTTCCCAACTCCTCCTTTCCACCTATCCTATGCTTTAACTGACACAGGGACTGGTTGCACGTCTAACGGCACTTGTGCCTGGCAAAAGCAATAAATGGTGGCTGTTAAAGGTGTGTCTGCTGATCCTGCCACTGCAGCGCGGGGTGAGCGCGGCGCAAAGCTCACTGTGTGAACACGGATCAGCAGGGAACAGCTGGAGCTGCACCTAACGCGGGGCCAGCGAATCGCAGCTCAAATTCTACAGCAGCGCGGATTTCCAGACCAATTATTCCTGCGGCTCGATCCTTCCCAATCCCGGGGATCCCCGGAGCTGGAGTCCTGCGGGGGCGCAGCGCCCTCGGGCGGCGACTCCCGGCACTGCAGCCGCCCCCGCGCTCCGGGATCGCCCCAGGGCCGGGATCGCTCCCTAAAAACCGCTGGAAAAAAACAAAACACGCACGATCTGCGCTGTTGGGAGTGTGCGGTGTTCTTTGTTCCGTGAGCGTTAATGAAACTGGGAGCACGGAAGCAAAATCCCCGTGGTTTTGCTGGCAAGTTACCTTAAATTCCAAATCCGCACATATTTTTCCCCCCAAAGGAAAAGCATTACAAAGACACACACAAAATATCAGTTCCTTTTGAGAGTCAGCAGCTCCAGCTGGTTTAATAAAACAGTGGAAATAAATCACAATGTATTACAGGGTGGGGAGGGGGATCTAAGAGATATGATACTTTTTTTAGAATAAAAATGTTCTTTTCTTATTCAACAGTGGAACATCTCTATTCACATACATTACTTTAAAAATCAAGTTGCATGAGGCTTCACCACACTTTAGAGTCTGGGCTTCCTGTTTATTATTACAATTTTCTACTTGCTAAAAGGCAAAATATCCTTATTAAAAAGAAATCACCTCACACTTGATAATAGAAACTTCCACTCTAACACAGCACCAGCTTGGAAAGCAGTCAGAATTCAACATGTGCCCTGGGCTTTATCTAAGGATTTAAAATTACAAAACATTCATGGATCACTTAATTTTACCCCCTTTGCCTGCAACCATACATCTTATTTTAATTACAGAGAAGCATTCCTTAGTTAAGGATGAGATCAGCCTTCCTCAGTCATGCCCACATGCTGGGAAAATTAATAAAAATGAAGTTTAAATAAACCCTTTAAACTTTTACCAGTTAAAGAAGTGGTCATAGTTCTGATAACAGAACCATTTAATCTGTTTCCTTACATTTAGGGAGATCAGTTTGTAAAATGTCTCTCTACTTTATGGGCACTAAGTAGTTATCAGAAAGAGAAAGAAAAATGTATGTCTACATACTGACACACAAAAAAAAATCTACACACATTGTGTTGCTTGAGAGTTATTTTTAATCCATTTACTTACCAGAGCCCCACCCTTAATTTCAGGTGTTCCACAGGCCATCCCCTTCACTCCCAATTTTTCATGAGCTACAACATCTCTTTCAGACTTCACTGGTTTTTTCACTGGCCCTGGAACAAAACAAAAATCTCAACTAATCCAGTGTTCTACTCTCTGATTTCTCTACTGTTTAACTGCAGCAACCTCCAAGCAGCAATAATCTAGCAGAAGTTTTATTTAGTTAACAAAGATGCCTTTACCTTGACTCTGTTCCTTGAGTACTTGGAACTTCACTTTTTCTGGAGAAACCTAGAGGAAAGAATATTTACATATATCTGTATAAGGCTCTAATGATCATGAATAAAGAGTAACTTTTACAGAATGAAAATGGTTTTAGGGAAAGCAGTGCATACATTCAAAGAGAAAACTCCATGGATTGCTCATGATAGCCATGAAGCCCAGGAGCAGTTTCCCTCTCCAGACACAAAATATTGTCCATGTGAGCCTTCCATGATCTAACACTGCAGTAATTAATAATTTTCAGCATTTTTGCTCATCAGTTTTCCCCTGCAAACAGGGTTAACCCTGCAGACTCACTGCCCCTCGTTCACCCCTTGTTTTAATTTTGCCCTTTATTAAATTCTGCCCCATTCATCTCCTCAGCCACTCCAGCTGAAACTTGAAGTCTTCAAAGCAGCAACAGCTCCGAGTTCCCTGTGTCAGAAGAGGAAAGGGAAAGAGGTGGGTAAACAAAACCTTTTCATTCTGATCCTCTCCTCTCACTGCAAAGGAGAATTTTATTGACGTTCTCATTTTCTGCCAGTTTAAGAAAAATTGCCACAGACTTTTCCAAAAAAAAAATAAGCACCCCATTTGTACATACTGAAAAGAAAACAGATTTTTCAAAGATTTAGCAGGAACATTCTACATCCCTTCTTTTAGGTATGAGCAAGATTATCATAGAAAAAGAGTCAATGATCACCCACCAGAAATTGATTCCTCCAGCTCAAAGGGAATCAGAAGCTTGGCATAGAAAAATAAGCAGTCAGGAATTTTACTCAGACAGGGCTTAACCTTTTGGTTTTACAGTATTTGAAATTTTCCTGTTCTGCAGCATAAGAACAGCTCTAAATCTTGTTACTTTAAGTAGATTTACTTACAAATATGGTTTCCTACCTTCTTCCTGTTTTCGTTATTTTGTGCCACAGCTCGGGCTTGGGTCATCCTTGGTCCTGCCTGCCCAGATTTCCAATGATAAGCACCTAACTTCCTACAAACCAAGGCAAGAAAAAACTCCCAAATTAGGCCTTCTGCAAGCAAGAGAAGCATAAAAGTTTTCCTTTAGCTTGTTAAATATGAACATCACAAAAATAAAATCCTTATCTACAGGATCATCAATTTACCAAACCGTCGTTGAAACCTGCTTCATGTCTACTTTAATAGCAGTAAATACAACATGGAAGAAAGTACTTGTTTTTAAACCATTAACTTGGTCCAAGTTTTTAAACTTAAAAACAAAAATCTTATCAATTCTCAAAGCTTGCTTTCAGAAGAATAAAAACAAAAGCATATTTTGTTTAAAATTGTCCCAATTTACTCCAGGACTTCATCCAGCACTACTAAAATTGCAGGAACTTCCAGATCCTTTCCAGTCCAAACCACTCCATGATTCCAATAGTACAAATGCCAAAGCCTCCTGTCCTTAGAGCTCCCCACAGCAACCCTATCAGGGTCTGCAGGTACAAGGCTTTGAGAGCAAAACAAGAACAGCTCCACGAGAATAACGTGGAGACAAAAGTGCCACACATCACCTGGAAAGCACTGCCCCAGCAGCCCAGGGCAGTGCTCACAGAGCTGCCAACAGCAGGCCCTCAGCAGCACCAAGGGATCCAAATCCAAGGCAATTGTGTTCACAGTGAAAAAGCACAGCAGGAAAAGGAAGCAGATGTTGCAGAAATTTGCCAGCATTCAGAGGGACTCAGGTTTAAACTTCACCCCAGCATTTGCCTCAGTGTTTGGTCCCAAGCCTTGCTGGGCATCATGAAGGTGCCTCTCTGGGAAGCCACACAAATGTAAAAGGGAACAAAAGCAAAAATAACAACAGTGTCCTCTGTTGTTGTCCTCAGAATCCTCAGAAATGAACAAGGGTGCAGGAGAAACTACTCTGTCTCCTGATTGAATACTAAGGTGACAAGTCCAGTCAGACAGGGAAAAGGAGAGATAATAAATGAGGAAAACAGATCAAATATCATATGGGAGTTTAAAATTAATAAAGTCAGGGAAGCAAGTTTATCACTGGAAGAAAGACAGGAGAGAAGAGACTGAATATAATCGTGAATTTCAAATTTTTTGAGATCCCATGTGAGGAGTTGGAGGTGTGGAGGGAGCATCTCATTGGATTCCTTTTTTCCAAAGGGAAACTGAACCTACCTCCTCTCTTCCTTTTCCCTGCTCATGTTTGTCTGCAGCTGCCGTAATCTCTTCTCCATCTCCTTGTTTTCTGTTTCTAACTGTGCTTTCTCCAACTGCAATTCCTTGACAGTTCTGGAGGAAGCAGTTAAACATTCATTAGGAATCACCTGGAAGTGAGTAATGCACCTGAAGAAGTCTAAATCAGAAAAACAGAGGCTGGAAATTTCATCTTTCCAGCCATGTCCTTCTTCTATCTCCCAGCAGGACTGAAAACAGCTTGGGAAAATTTAGGACAGGTCAAGTATCAAAACTGATACAATTGTGCCTGTACTCAGAAAGGTTTGGGGTTTAATTATATTAAAACAAACAATCCACTGATTTCTTTAGTATGCTTGTATTATCCAGGAGATTCACAGGCTTATAAAACCCATAACTTAATCAGGAAGTAGATTAAAGCCTGAGAAAAGAAAGGCTTGTGGATAAAAGCATAGAGAAAATGCAAGAAAAGAAACACATCATAATTCTTCTCTCTCTTCTAGTTAATGTTGCATTAAAACCTATTAAAAATTATGAAAACCCATCTCAATCCCAATCAGATGGAATGCACTTACTTTGTTTTTAATCTCACTGAGGTTCCAGATTTTGAGCCTGGGAGAATTACAAAATCATTGACGTTCATGATGCCCAGTATAATGTCTCCTAAAAAAGAGAATTTCAATGATCTACAGTTAGGAACTTGTTGAAATGGGAATTTGATTGAAATTAAAACAGTAAAAATCTCATTACACATCCAAAAATATTCATAATATAGAGGGAAATGGAGCACAAAACTTGTTTAGATGAAGTGCCAATAAAATCCTAGAGCAACTCAAAATTAAATTTAACTGGGAAAAAACCCTTTTTTAATATTACATTTATGATACCAGGGAAAAGATTTTCTTGGCTGTTTCATTTGGGCAATTCCCTAAAGTTCAGTGCAAGCAGATTAATATTAACTGAAACACAGCTTTCTTGAACCAAACCCATAGAAAGCACCAAGAAGGAGAAAATTGTACCACTGGCTACAAAGCCAAACCATCTCACCTGATTTGGGATGATGAATTCCTTCTGTCACAGACAAATTGATACAAAGGAACACAATAACTCGCAGAGCAGAATTAATCCCTTCTCTCAAGTCTTCAGTGGTATTTCAAAGACTTTTTTTTTACCCAGGATGTAAAATAAAATACTCTTCCACAAAGCAAATTCATACAGCATGGGGTTTAAATTAAAGGTGAACATCCAGAGCCTTGCTGGCCTGGAATGTTTGTGGGATAACAGCAGTTCAGTGCAAAACTGGGCATTTCCTGCTGCTGCTGGGATGCACATGGAACAATAAACAAAAGTTGACAGTCCAGAGACTTACAGCTGACAGAGTGCTTGGAAACTCTTCTGCAGCTTGTGGATCTCAGCTTCCTGGGAAGAGCAGGACCTAGCAAATGATAAGGAGAAGCTCAGGATTGTAAATATCCCAAATGGAAAACTGCCTGTTCACAGGTAAACCTGAAATTGAGCATTAATACAGATAAAATCTGCCCAAGCATCTCCACCCATGAGGCCAAACACCTCAGTGGCACCTGGAAGTTAAAAAACCTGGTGCCACAGAACCTAAAACACAACACATCAGCGCTGACAAAGCATCAGATTTGTACACAAAATGTATTTCTTATTGTGTCAGAAAACCCAGGCACTCAATTCTAACATCACTTCAAAACAGTTATTCCTTTATCATTTGCCAAGATGAAAAAAGATTTTATTAATTTTGAATAGAATTAAGTTTTTCTCTTGGCAAATGTGTTCAGGCAGGAGCAGCACAGATGGACAGGAGGAGGTCACACACAGGATTTGAGGTGGCCCAAATGCTATTTAATAATAAAAACATAGGCAAATGACATAGGTCAACTGAGCAAGTTCAAAGAGGGAAAGCAGTTAATAGAAAAATACTATTTATGCTAGTTAAAGTTAACATATTCCACTGAAAGCAAATATTTAAAGGGATAACTTAAAAATGTGGTACTATCAGAGATGCTGTGTAAGAATAGTAGAGATAAAAAGCCCTACAAAGTTTCAAGCACACTGGGTGGGGAAAAAACAGCATCAAGTTATAGATAACAGGGGATAGAGATACACAGTGATTAACCCCCTGAATTAATCTGAGGAATTCATTGAACAGAATAATCCTTGGAGGGATAAAACCAGCTGTTAAATGAGTCTGCAAGAGTCAAAGTTAAACAAACCCCATGGGGAAATGCACACCCTGAGCCTGAATGGCATCCTGAAATATCCCTGAGCTGGGCCCTCAGGGGTGCCAGGGAAATGCAGCAAAGGCAATCCCAAACTCCTCAGAAACAGGCTTGGAATTTAAATACACACAGGAGTTCCCTCTTTCTGTCTGGTTTTTGTTTAATGAATCCCTTTTCTCTCTAATAGGCAACACAATTTGCAACTCATCAACATCAATAAATCAAGCACTAATTAGCCACATCCTTTCTGCCCGCTCCTCTGCCACACTGGCACTCAAATTTCATCATTCCAGCAAGTTCCTCTGTGCTGATAATGGATGTACAGCTAAAAGTAACAAAACAAAAACTGCTGTTAGGGCTAAACGAAGTTTGAGTCAACTTTAAAGACTGCATAGCTAAATAAACCCAAATTCCACATAGCCTGTACCCCAGCTTAGCTCAAGTCTCTTCCTAATCAATTTCAAGACAAGTTTATAACTTACAGAAAGCTAAAGATGGGTGTAGTTTATTTCACACTACAAGAGTTTAACCAGGGCAGACTAAATTCCAACAGCTTCCTCACATCAATAAACCCATAAAATCCAAAGGGATGCTACTGTCTATGCAACAGCTCACATCCAATTATCAACACCATGAATGTGGATTTCATGCTACACTAAGTTCCATCCACTTACCAATACTTCAAGCCAAACTATTTCCTTTGAAGAATTATTCCAAGTGCAATAAATAGTTTGTCTAACATTGCTCCCCACCCATTTGCTGTTAATTACAGCAACTGAGACTTCTGGTCCTTCCAAACATTTAACATTATGCTAAGTACTTTAAAGAAAGAGGAGAAAGAATGACATTAAAAACATAAGAAAGAAAAAAAATGCATCACATAAACTTTAACTCAGGTGTGCTGAAATAATCCGAGCTTTTCAGAATAAATTCATGTTTTCCATTCCCTGACATCTGTGACATCAACCATTTCAAACTCCACTTTCTATTTTTAAGCCAATTATTCCATTTCTACATGTAACACCATACAATACACTAAGTAAGATCAGGAAAACAACATGAAAACAGCTAAATGCCACTTTCCCTAAGTCCTTTTACCATATTTTGCAATTCCACCACACTTTGGAAAGCTGCATTATCTTGATAACTCTGCAAAATCAGCACCTATTTCTACAGGTTGTGTATCTTCACTGTTGTGGTGGCTTGAAGTAGCTTTTTAGTTAAGGGAAGAAATTATAGCAGTTAAGGGAAAAAAGCAGTCAGTTTGCTACAACTGTTTAACCATGAACTGTAATTTCAGCTTTATTATAAATAACTTCAAACACAAAAGCCATCAGAGCAGGATGGTCCATGCCTCTCCATGCAGTCTACTAACAGAAATAAAACAAAACAAAACAAAACAAAACAAATCCCCCAAACTGCAAACCAAAAACCTCCACATTACAAAGCATGTTTCTCAAGAGAAAAACCTTTTTACCCACACTATGGAGTTACACTCACTGCCCTGGGAGCTGCAGCAGCTCTACCCCAAAGAGAAGGAAGGCAGGTGGGGTGATAAATAACAGGTGGGGCCATAAGTAATAGATAAGGTGATAAATAACAGATGGGGCAATAAACAACAGGTGGATAATGGCAGCAGAGTCAGTACTTGCCTTTAGAGCTCCTTCAAGCCCCAGTGCTGGGTTTGCAAGCTGGACTCGGTCCCGATGGCTGCTCTGGGGAAACACAGCAGAGCCAAAGGCAGATAGGAAATAAAGGTGTAAAAACCCCGCAGTAAGGCGGTGTGGTTGTCTAGGTTTGTTTGTTGGGTTTTTTTTCCCTTCCGTTACCAGTGTCTTTTCAAGCCTGATGAAAACTCGGCGGGGTAGGGAAGAATAAACTGCTTGGAAATGTAACCTAAAACCAGAAAGGCGTCAGAAGGGCAATAAAGAGAACAGTGCCAGGGCCAACACAACTGCAGCTGTGTGGGTGTGCGGCCGGGGTACCTGCGGGCTCAGCTTGGGGGAATTGACACAACTTACACCTGCCCCGGGTACTCTCAGCCCTCCCCGGGCATGGGCTGCGCGCAGGGACCCGCCTGGGGGCGGGAGCCTCGGGGAGCTGAGGGATCGCCCCGAGGGGAGCTGAGGGCTCACTCTGAGGGGTGCTGAGAGCTCTCAGGGCTCACCCCGGCCGGTGCTGAGGGAAGCTGAGGTCTCTCCCTGATGGGAGCTGAGGGCTCACCCCGGCCGGTGCTGAGGGGAGCTCCCAGGGCTCACCCCGGCCGGTGCTGAGGGCTCTCCCGGCGGGGACTGTCCCGATCCCGATGCCCGTGGTTGTCCCGGCCCCTCGGTCCCTGAGCGCGGCGCCGTTGCCGTGGCAGCACGGGAGCGACCATTGGGCGCCGCCGGCTGGGGGGGACGAGGCGAGAGCCGATTCCGTGCGGGGGGCGCGGAGCTCGGCTGAGGGCAGAGCTTCCTTTATCACTGAACCGCGGAACTGCCTGGGCTGGAAGGGACAATAAAAATCGTCCAGAGCCACACCTGCCGTGGCGGGGACACCTTCCACTTGTTGCTCCCAGCCTGGCCTTGGGCACTTGCAGGGATCCAGGGGCAGCCACAGCTGCTCTGGACACCTGTGCCAGGGCCTGCCACTCTCCCAGGGAACAATTCCTTCACAATCTAAACCTGCCTTCCATCAGTTTGAAACCATTGCCCCCTGTCCTGTCACTCCACGCCCTTCTAAAAAGTCCCTCTCTCTCCTTTTAACGAGCCCCCTCCCATCTCATTCCAACCTTTATCCCAAACTTCTCAAAGCGTCCCTCTGTTTGAATCCATGGTTTCACTCTGAGGTATTATTTATTCACCACTCTGGAGGAAGCAATCTCCTCTTCCTGCTCATTTAATGCCGTGCTTTCAGTAGCTGAAATCTAAATCAACCTTGCTGAGCGCAAGGAGGCTTCAAATGGCTTTTTTTTTTTAAAAAAAAAAAAAAAAAAGTTATCCCATTATCCACACTAACCTTTAGTTAGTGCTCAGAGCTAAACATCCTTGTGATGTTTAATTTTTCACAAAAGCTGTATTTATGGCCACCCTGTAGACTTGTGCACTTGTAGATCCATGCATCACACTTCAACTCTTCCACACCAGGTATTTATGTCTCTGCCAATAAATGATAATTCCCATGCCTCCCCCTCAAAGGATACCTGAAGTGTATGGCAACACTCGAGTTTTTATCACTTATATTGCTGCAGTTTATTTGCTTTGAGTCTTGTCCTTCCAATTTTGGTGGCTTGACCATTATTTATAATTGATACTCCTTTAGGGGATAAACAGCCTCCACAGAAAACCTGGAGATTCAGGAAAAATCATGATCCAAGCCAGGATTTAATAAGGACAAAGTATTATCTGTTTGAAATTTATGCACTCTGAACTGTATTTCATTTGGCAAATTTGCATTTGTCCCATATGTATTCAAGCTAGGAGGCACACAATAACTTCCACCGTTTTTCTTCACTATATAATCTGTCTGGCAGTAATTTTCCTTCATCATCCTGGTTACAGCACAGTTTTCAAGATTTTTTTTTTACCCTGACAGGCAATTTGAGTGGAGAGCCTGTGGAAACACATATGGATTTATGGTTAGGGTTAGGGTTAGGGTTAGGGTTAGGATTTATGGATTTTTTGAACTTGAGAAGGAATTCAAGTAGTTTGCATAACGTGTAATCAACCTGAAAATATCCTGTATTCTGGACCTTACCTGGAGTATTGTTTTGTAGTGTTATAATGTGTTCTTCCCTGTAGGAGAATCATTTTGTTAGTAGCCAGTTGAATACAGTTTTTAAGATTCTATAATAATGCCTTCCTGAAAGACATCCCACTGTACACGTGATATTTATCTGTTATTCTCAAAGAAAGTAGAAACAATACACTATTCTACATAAATTATGTTAAAACACTCAAGACTACTTTTAATTATAAAGTTTTCACTAGGAAAAATGTGATTTTAGATGTAAGATAATTTCCTGCAGAAAAATTGGCACTCAGCATCCAAAACTTAAATGATTCATAGTGACTTTGTGAGCTTTGGATCGAGTACTTCAGCTGGAAGAGCATCAAGAGCCTGTTTTGCTGAGGTTTGTCCCCTTAGATTTACATGCATGGGAGATGAAGTAATGCAGGATTTGATGGTGGCATTCTCTATGTCACCGTATTTATAATTAGATTATTTACCTTTCACGCTCACTTGTATTTTTGTTTCGTTTACCAAGATCTGATTTTCATAAACATAATTCCCTATTTTTGCAATCAGCTTTCACAAATGTAGATCACACAAAGAAGTCAGTGCTTGCCTGATTTCTCCCAGAGTCACTTTTATTGGAAGTAAACATAAAGTTTATAAGGAAAATAAAAACTGAAATTCAACTCAGATCCATCTGGTGGAGTTGTACTATAAGTTATAAACCTTTTGTGTTTCTGTTGCCATTCTCTTCCTTTGTTTCATACTGCTCCTGACAAAAATGAACCAGATTTATTAACTTTGTGGGGCTTTTCATCCATATTCAAATATTTTTAACTGGTTTTGAAGCTCTGTATTTATAGCCACAGTTAGAAAGGACTCCTGAGCACAGAGGTGGCTGAGGGATCAAGGGACTGACCAAAAGTGGCTTTTACCAACCCACATTCCTACTTTGATTTGCAATCCCTTACATTTGTTTCAGGCTTTAGATGAGCTCCCAGATCAACATTTCTGAGGCTGCAGGACTGTGAGTTACATTAACACTGGAAATGAAGAATGATCAGGAAATATAATTTAATTTTTTCGCAAGCTGCCTTTGATCACTTTCCATAAACTTTGGTGCAGTTCAAATTCCACTTTCATGACCATTAACCAAAGGCCAGTTTTAAAATCTCATAAACCAGGATCTGCAGGAAATTAACTTTAAATTTGCTCTGGAACTGCTTGTTCTTATGACCAGGCAAGAAATAGAAGTAACATCATTTTACTTACCTGATGACTTTCAATAAATAGACTTTCAATAAAAGCAGGGTATTTTTAGTCCTCAGGAGGAGATTGTGTTACTTATTAGTTGTGAGTTATTTGCTCCATTTTGTCCATACAGCAAGAACATTGTTTTCCCTCTTCCTCCCCTGTTTTTGGCTGCAGAGGCACTCATGGAATGACAGCAACCAGTCAGATAAAGACATTTTATCTTTAGTGACATCAGATCCCATTTAGGATGGTCTGGAATATTAAAATTATTTCAACTCAAGGGAAACCCTGAACAGCTTTAATCCCTTTTGTTTTATAGGAGAGAGCCAGTAAAATCCATTGGGGAGCAAAACCCAGGCAGGGTTGGATTTACTGCACATGAAATTGCCACGTTCAGTCATTTTTTATCATTCTTCATAGAAAAAAAGATTTCCTTGCTCAGCCAGAGCTCGTGGTTTGATCACAAACCTTGGGCTCAGCCAAGCACAGGCAGAAATGAACTCAACACCTCCAAGCATCAGAGTTCCCCTGATGAAAAGAGATGTTCACCTCGAGGTGTGCAGTGCAGACCAAGCCATTAATTTGTGCCTTCAACTAAAAACACACAGTGCCAATATTGGCCCTGCTTGACTCAAAACTCAACCCAAAACATCCAAAACTGGAGCCGAGTTGGAAGTTTTTTGTGAGGCCAGGTGATTTTCAGGTTTCATTGCCACGTTTCAGGCTCTGTGACCTGCAGCCTGCACATCTGAAGGTAAAGCAGGCTGATGCCTCCAAGGAAAAGCACTTTGCAGTAATAAATGGGAGGATTATCTCCAGTGTTTCCAGTGAATACAGCTGCTGGGCAGTGTTTTATTTGTTCACTTTATAAGGATAAATAAAATGAACTTGTTTTAAGCCATTCAGGTTTAAGACAGGCTTTATCTGCTTGGAAAGAAAGATTAGCACTTATTAGAGCCTAATCTTAATGATATCCATTTATAAATAGGGCTTCAAATTGCCTAAAACATTTAAACACGATGAAATATAAAAACTTAAGACAGCTGAAGTCTTCAGAGAGGAAAAAAAAATTGAAAACCTGAAGATTTATCTACAAAGATTAAAGCAGCTTTAGTGGCAAAGCCTAAGGAAAATAAAAGAAAATATCAGAAGGAAAATGGAAGCTTTTGCTGTGTCTGTACAAGGCAAATTAAGTTATAGATGTGGTAAAATGGCTTAAGAAATTATAAAAATGTAACCATTTAGCTGATGTTTCATAGCCAAAGACATCACAACTGTTTACCTTTCTCTAATCCTTTGTTTTTCTGAATCTTCAGTCTTTGCTTTTCGTAGAGAAGAGTGTTACTGCACTGAGGCATTTTCAGGTTTTAAAAAATAAAAATGATACTCTTTTATTTATTTTTTTTTCCCCACACTGTAGGAAGAGAGAACGTAACTCTTGTTTTTGTGCAGGTATTGAAGTGCAGCAGCAGGGGAGTTCCTGGCTGATTACAGGGTGAGGCAGGTTACAAGCGCTGCCTTGCAGAAATTCCACACTTTAGCACAGAATTTCCACCTCTGCCCAGGATCATCCTTCCCTTTGACCCAAAAGCTTCCCCATCCCGAGTGAAAAGGTGTTTTGTGCCCAACCCTCAGAGGAGCCTGGATAAGAAAAGCCTTTTCCTGAAGGTGTTCAGTGGAGGATGGGTGTGAGGAGCTGGAAGCCAGGTAAGTGCAGGGATGTCCAGAGCTGAGAGGGTTCAGAGCCTTTCTCCAGGTGTGCCTGTCAGGAGATGTCCCCACCAACCTGAAGATCACCATGGCAGCACCGATTGCAAACAGATGGATTTTTCCTGGGCATGCAGGGAATAGGCAGCTGGGTTTTTATGGAAGGCTGGGCTGAATTTGCTTTGCTTCTGCTCGCCTGATCCACAATGACACATTTTAAATGCCCAGGGTTATACAGATGTGAGCCTGAACTCACCTTGCATCCTTTCTTCTGCTGCTCTGGCTCACAGCCCTGCTGTTCTTTCCTGATATCCCAAATTCCTCAGTGCTGCTTTCCACAGAGCCACTGCAAGACTTTTGCTGTCTTTCCATGATTTGCTGTTAATACAGTTCTCAAACAGCTCCTGGCTGATTTAGGGCAGCTTTTACCTAAACTCAACAGAGAATCCTGTTGTTCAAAGTAGTTAGGAACATTTTCCTTCCATTCTCAAAACTCCAGCACCTCAGTTTCTTTCCATTCCACAATGAGAAAAACCAGGAATCGGGAATTTTCTTCCAATAAAATGCACAAACTTCCTAGAAAGATTGAAACTGAGAAATCCTCAACTGAACTTTATCTATTGGCATTCACTTGGCACGGTTGGTGAGTGCACCTCACTTTTGCAATTCATCTCTGTAATAGATTTGCAGAGCTTCTTCAAAGCCTTGCCAAGTTATTTCAGGTGTCATCATCAATATTTTCTTCAAAAATTGGATATGAGAAACAGTAAATGGGCAGTTTATATGTGAATAATGATTAGCTTGAGCAGCAATACCAAATCATTTCCCATAGCTCTGGTAGAAATAGTTCAATGATTCTACATCTATAAAAGAGGGTAAGACACAAAAAAGAATGCAGATGACAGCCCAGTTTTACAGCCAGAATGCCAACAGATCATCTTTTAAAGCATTTTCACTGGAATTGCTTACAAATATGAGGAAATGTTGCTTATTTAGCACATCTGTAGGGGAGAGTGAGAGATGCTTCTCTAGAGAAGAGCTTTTTAATATAATCCTTTAAATAATTCTGTCTTGCAAAAGTTTGCAGTTTTAGTAGACTGTAAGAAACATGATAAGGGTGGTTTGGTCTTCTTGTATTAAATTCCTTTTTGTAGCTAAACCACTGCAGTGGTTTATTGAAACCTGAAAAATCAAAAACCTGCTTTTCTGGGCTGGCAGGGATGTCAGCCCCTAGAAGTCACGTTGCTGTCATTTGTGATTTGCTGAATAACTGTGATCAACAGGCAAATCTTACAGAGGGCACTGGGATGCAGGTGGGACAGAAAAGGGGTGGGAGAAAAATTCATTTCTGCATCCTCCAAATCCTTGTGGTGTTAAAAAAAGGACTCGCCTCATTCCTGGTTTAAGTTGTTGGGAAACTTTCCATTCTAAAACATCTTTGTATGTTCTGTGATAAATAGAGGAGGGTGAGAGGGGATGTTGGGGAGAAATTGTTCCCTGGGAGGGTGGGGAGCCCTGGCACAGGTTCCCAGAGCAGCTGGGGCTGCCCCTGGATCCCTGGCAGTGCCCAAGGCCAGGCTGGACATTGGGGCTTGGAGCAGCCTGGGACAGTGGAAGGTGTCCCTGCCATGGCAGGGTTGGAATGAGATGAGATTTAATGTCCCTTGCAGACCATTCTGGGATTCTGTGAGGTTCTTGAATTTCTTGCTGCAGGCTGTCAGAATTCTGAATGTCTGGAGAAATGACTTTCATCAGTTCTGTACAAGTTTGAAAGATGTAAACTTTGAAAAGCTTTTTCTCCTTCATGAATTTAGTATCAGAAATGCTCATTTCTTTTAGGCACAGAGCCCCTTGAGTGGAACCTGGAGCTCTGGATAAGCCATTTAAAGGCAGTGACAATGAATGGGAGAAGAAATCTTCTCAGGAAGCTCATCTGAAGCACTGACTGCAAATTCTTTCATTCTATGCAAGAATTCCTCTCTTGATTTCATTTTAAGAACTACAACTCTCAATACATCCACACCTCACATAGTCTGCTCCATATCCCTCTGAAAAAGGGGGAAAATTTATCCCTGGATCATCTCAATGGAAGAGATCTCCAACATTTTTGACCTCCCAGCACAGCTGGGTTTCTCTGATTTTACACTGTGATTTTGGCCTTAAGGTATCTCAGTCCTGCCTGAATTCTGCTGGAGATGCCAGAGCTCTTTCCCAGCTGGAATTCCTGCTGTGCTTTTCACAGAAAACTCCTGACAGGACTCCATAATTAAATGTAATCATTGTAAACACTGGTACCCCCACGGTGAGCCCTCATTCCATGTAAAATCCCACAAAAAATGTAATCTCTGTCTCACAGCTCCATAAGGGGTGTTAAAATTACACCCTTGCTCATGGCTCCACCAGAATTTTATGGGAGAAATTAGCACATGGTCAATGTTTGAACAAAAATGCCTTCATAGTGCAAATGGTGTAGTCTGGTTGTTGGGTCATTACCAGGCAGAAATATCCATCAGGAAGTTGCTGACAATCCTGCAAATAAAGAAGGAAAGGATTCACCTTGTGACTACAAAAAAAAACCAACAAAAAACCAAGCAAATACTGCTGGATTAAGAACAAAAAACGAAAAGGGGAAAAAACGCTTCCAATTTAGAAGAGCTTCACTGGAATCCTTTTTTTGTTATATCCCAAGAAGCAATAGAAATTAATCATCTCTGCTGGCATGCCAAAGTTAGAGACTAAAACATTGGTCCTGCAAGTAAATACAAGTGAAGGTCTTGCTGTTAAAAATTCATGTAAAAATCATTCCAGCAGAGGAATAAGATCAGATATTTTCTTCCAGTTCCAGCAAGCTGACAAAGGAAAGAATTAGATACCAAGTCACAGCGTGCATGAATTAATCAATATGGATTTCAAATGCATCTCCGTGAGAGCTGCAATAAGAGGAGCAGACAATTATTGCATGGCCAAAACCAAGCTGCTACAGAAACAGAATTTTCTTCTGACATTTAAGTTTCTAATCTTTTTTACCACGTAATGAATAAAAACTGTACTTAATTGCTAATAATGAGATTTTAATTTCAGAAATTAGACCTTATACGCTTTATATTTTTTAAACCAAATTATCTTTCTCAGCACTCCCGAAAAAAAAACATGGGGCCTACATATTTAAAGGGAAGGGGAATTTATTTAATGCTAATCATTACTGTGAACTTTGGGTTTTCATCAGTTGCTAAATGGCCTTGGCATTAGAAAATACCACAGTGATAGGTAATGTCACAGAACATTAACAATTCCATTTTTCTTATCAATTAGGCTGACCTTACCGACACTTATTATTTATTTGAACAAGAAAAATCTAAACACATCATGTATATTACAGTCCAACTACCACAGAGTTCTCTTAATGCTTTTCCTTACCCAAGGCTTTCCATAATTCATCTCTGAAGACACTAATAAAAACAGCAATTGTATAATCAGTAAAAGCAGGGATTTCTTTTGTTTTTACATATCCTACAAATGATCTGCCATTTATTCAAACCCATCATTTAAGAAATAGCTCTGTTCTCACATCAGAAAACAGCAGATTTTTTTTATTAAAGGCATTTTTGTCAATAATGATAGTGTGAAAGGATGTGGGGAATTTTCTGTCTCCTCTCAACACCCCTTTGGCAAATGGAAAACATAAAATGGCATAAAATAATGGACATCTAAGTGACAGTGGAGATGCTCAAGAAAAGGGGTTCACAACTGAAAATGTGCTGGTTGCAAATGAAAAGTTGACACTGGCAAACTCCATCATAAAAATAAGATTAAATTACCTCCAATTCCCTCCTAGCATCCTTGCTGGATGTAATAAATCATTGTTCAGGTTTAAAACAAGTTTAAAAGCAGATTAAGGACCAGAAAACCAAACCAGAAATTAACTTAAAGGTAAAATTTACATTTCCAAGGTGTAACACTTAAATGGAGGCAACTGTCAGGGCCCAGCAGCCCTGGGTGTCCTGGAGCTGGAGTTTCTTCCAATTCTTTGTTTCAAATTAAATTACGAGAAACATCCATGGACATCCTCACCATTTCTTTGTCAGTCCTTGTATTTTCACTCTGACAAACAGCAAAAGATAATGGAAAGAAATCAAATTGAAAAACATATATTACTTAAGAATTTTTTCTCTTCTTGCTCCTGAACTTTCTGAAGCCAGGCTCAGGTAATTCCTTTGTGCTCCCACTTCCACAGCTGAAGGGTTTGGCCTAAGCTGAGCTCCTCCTCTTTTGGAGATTGTTGCAAAATCTGATAATTCCCAAGATTGTGAGAAAAATGGCTCGAATAGAGGCAAAAAGGTTTGCCCATTAATTGATGATGATGAAGGCAATAATTGATATTTGATAAATATGGAGAACCCCCATTTATATTAAATTACCAATTCTTGTTCTCTGGGGAAAATGCAGAATCTCATGGAAAAAAATTCAAGTTGCAGCATGGCCAGGTCCATCCTTAGAGCTCTTCTCCAAGACTGGGACTCTGTGCTTGGTGAATTCCTTGGTGAATTCCCAATATCCCAATTCCAGTGATATTTGTCAAATATCATTCTGCACAACAATATTAAGAAATGTTTCAGAGGGTTGGGAATCTAAAGAAAATCCCTGATCCCTTCCAGATCAGCTGTTCATGTGGACAGACCATGGTGCTGCTGACTTCCAATTCCACTGGGCAGCTCCTTGAATCCATCACGGACCAGGAATTCGATGCAAAGCAAACATTTAGGACGTGGGAGAAAGTGGAGAATAACTGGCAAAAAAATTATTCTGAAAAAAACCCAAAAAACTGTAGAGGATTTACCATCTGTTTTGTTTTCCATCCAGGTACTTCTGGGCTCCAAACAAGCTTTTGTGTCTTGGAAATTCACCAGTTTTCTGAAAAAAAAATCCCTTGTTGCTATGGAAATACCATCCCTTCCCGATGAATACTTCTTGATGGTGGAGGACATTGGCAAGACTAAATGTAAACTTTTTGGGTTTTTTTAAATGATGTGTCAGACAAAAGCGGCTGGAGCAGGGAGAATTCCTCAGCCCCCAAAAACCACTCGTGTTATCATCACCTGCATGTGAGGAACATGTGTGATGGGATCATTATCCATCCCCAAAACACATCCAGGGTCCCCTGGAGCTCCTGGCACGGCTGCTGTGGAGAGCAGGGCTGAGCTGAGGGCTGGCTCCGTGCCCAGAGCTCTGTTTTAATGAAACACAAAGTTGAGAGGGATCAATAACGCTCTCCCCTCCCAAACAGCCCGTTAGAGCAAGCTTTGGGAAGGTGATGGGGAAGGAAATTAGATGTCTGTGAAAACTGGCAACATTCCTGTCAGGTTCTCACCACGGAGGCTGCCTTGTCATTCTGTGGCAAACCTCAGCAGGGGGATAGAGAACAGAACGAAAGACAAGAGCGTGTGAAAAGAACATGAGAGAAAACCTCTTTTTTCCCCCCCTCTCCCCTTCCTCCCACTTGTTTTTTCTCTCCTCCTGCATCCCAGCAACCCCCAAGTGAAACTCCCCCAGATGTGACCCTCAAGATGAGCAGCCAGCCAGAAAAACAGAGCTGGTGATGTTGAAACCCCCACTCAGAGCCCTCCCATAAACACAACCTGATGGCAGCTGAGGCTGCTATCGACCCCTGAGTAGAGTGGGAAATAAAATGAAGCCACCCCTTCAGAATTAAGACCTAATCCATCCTCTTGCAGCTCAGACTTGTGCAGTGATTTATGACCGAATTCCTCCCACCCCTAGGATGCACTCACCATCACAAACAGGCTCAGGGACCACTCAAAAAAATTAAAACTCAGCTCAGCATAAGCATGGCAAATCTGTCTGTTAACCTTGTGGGTTTCTTCAAAGGGTAATACCCAATGGAAGTAATTTCAAAAGCAACACATGAAACTGAAAAAAAAAAAAGCAATTTAAAGATGGTGTGCCAGTGAGATCTTGTGGTTCTCTAATAAATTGATGTCAGGAGCTGAAATTTTCACAGAATCCCAGAATGGTTTGGGCTGGGACATTAAAGATAATACAGCTCCACCCCTGCCATGGGCAGAGGCACCTGCCACTGTCCCAGGCTGCTCCAAGCCCCAGTGTCCATCCTGGCCTTGGGCACTGCCAGGGATCCAGGGGCAGCCACAGCTGCTCTGGGCACCCTGTGCCTCACCATCCTCACTGGGAAGAATTTTTTCCCTAAAACCCAATCTAAATCTACTCTGGCTCAGTAGGAAGCCATTCCCCCTGGTCCTATCACTCCAGGCCCTTGTCAATTGTCCTTTTCCATCTCTTCTCTCGGCTCCTTTCAGGTACTGAAAGGCTGTGATAAAGTCACCTCAAAGATTTCTCCAGGCTGAACAATCCCAGTTCTCCCAGCCTTAGAGCAAAGCTGCCCATCCCTCTGATCATCCTGGTCTCAGACTCCTTTCCTGTGCTGGGACCCAGAACTGATAAAAACAGCAATTGTGTAATCAGTAAAAGCAGGGATTTCTTTTCTTTTGTTTTTACATATCCTACAAATCATCTGCCATTTATTCAACCCCATCATTTAAGAAATAGCTCCATTTTCACATCAGAAAACAGCAGATTTTTTTTTTTTTTTTTTTTTTTTTTTTATTAAAGGCATTTTTGTCAATAATGATAGTGTGGAAGGATGTGAGGAATTTTCTGTCTGGGGAATTTTGCCTTTGGCAAATGGCAGCTCTGCAGGTGGGGCCTCACCTGAGCAGAGGGGCAGAGGGGCAGGATCAGTGTGGGCACCGTGCTGAAGACACAGGTGGGGTTTTAAATCACTTGCACATTTGGCTGTCCTTATTGGGAGCTCTCCTATTTTGAAACCTTCCACTGTTTGATCCTGATTTTTTATTTGAGAAGCCTGAGCCGAGTGCAGTTCCAGAGCACTCCCACTGATGTCAGCAGCATTACAGCTAAGCTGCTTTATGCCACTCCAGCAGCAGTCCTGCTTATTGCAGCTCCTTTCCCTTCTCTTCAGCTGCCTGCTCATCTTACCCCATTCTTCTGAGACTCCTTTTTGCAACCTTTTCAGGATGAATTCATCCCGTGTTTTTGGCCCCCTGCAGGGTGTGCTCTGCTCAGACCATCTTGTTCCAACAAGAAGCCTGAGGAGAGCCCTCTGTGCCAGGGACACCTGGCAGCACTCACAGCCCTGCTGCTTCCTTCTGTTTGTTCAAATATTTCTAATGATGGGAGAAACAAATTGTAACAGCTACAAATCTCCTGCCAGAGTGACCAGACTTGCATCATAAACCTTTGCACAATCAATACTTGAGAAAAGCCAAGTGGTCCCTTGGTAAGTTAACATTTTATTTTTGTGAGTTTAGAAAGAGCTGTGGTAGGAAACAGCTCAAAGCAGCATTCAATGTTCTGAATACTTTTACTTCCAAGTGCAAATCAGTGACTGTATCTGTTAAGATTGTATTAGAATGACAAAACAAATTAAAACAGATTTATTGCATTTATAAGATTCCCTTTTGAGATGGAAATAGTCCTGCTTTTAAAACATGAATTAATCTGTTCTATACAGGTTGCCCACATTGAAAAAGTATTATCAAAAACCGTAGGATTGCTTTTTGAAGTAATTTTTTAATCTTTCACTGCCTGCCTTTCTCAGCTGAAACAAGTCAGTAGAGAGCACTTTTTAGGGAAGGCTGAGAAGAGAATGGAGCTACAGCAAATTTCTGGCATGGGACCAGAATGACACCAGAAATCTCTTGTGGTAGGAACAAATGCTCCCAGGAATTTTAGCGAGGAGCTCATGGGTCTGGTTTGTGCACACAGCAGCCCTGGGCTCAGCTCCTCCCCTGCCTGCTCATGCCTGGCCACAGGACACAGTCTGTGAGGACCAGGTTGGTTTGGGATGCTCAGGGGAGCTCCACGCTCTCTGTGCAAACCAGAACTGAACTCATGCCTTCCAATTTTTTCTTTGAAAAACCTTTCCGTGGAGAAATTCCTCCTGATGTCCACCCCGACCGTCCCCTGCTGCTCAAGGTCGTTTCCTCTCATCCCATCACTGGTGGCCTGCAGGAAGAGCCAACCCCCTTTTTTAGAGTCATTTTCTCCGTTGATTTGTTGTTACCTTGTGAAAAACACTTTGAAATACTAATCTGCTGCAATTTCTGGCAGTGGCAGGGAATCCCTCCCAGAGACCAGCCAGCAGCAGGACAGGAGATACTCACCATCAGCTCAAAGCTGCTTTTAAGTGCTTGTCCTTTGTCCCCAGTGCCCCATTTGGAGCACTGGAGCAGCACCAAGGGAATGAAGAGCCCCATGGAGATCCAGTGCTGGCAGCACAGGGACAGAGCAGTGTCCCAGCAGGGACAGCCCAGTGCCAGCCAAGGCAGAGCTCTGCTATCACACACTTGGCATTATCACACTGTTTATTGCACTTCTCCCCCGCCAGATGATTGAAACCAATTAAATTATTGGAACCAGGGAAGTGATTTATCTTCAAAGTACTGCTCTTGCCTGAGAAAATTAGATAAAACTACTGACTTTTCTGAAGTTTTATTGCTCCGTGTCTTTACTCATGGAAGGAAGTTGCTTACGTCTTTTGGGAGAGTTATCTCTGACCTGGAGCAGGGCTGGGTGTAAATCAGCCTTCTAATGAAAACTTCTGTATCTGAATGGCTGCCAGATCTAATCCCACAAAAATCCATGTCAAGGAAAGTTAAAATTCATATTTAGGGCTTTCTTATCAGAATTATTTGGCTTAAGGAACACATTCCTTTAAACGCCCCACTCATGGACACAATAAGAGAGTTCTTTTCCTCCTGAGAAACAAATTCAACAATTGTCTCATTTCCCTGATCTGAGAAGCAAATTTGTTCTATCCACAAATGCTGTATCACTCTTACACACAAAACCAAACCCTTACATTATTTCAATATTACATTATTGAGAAATACTATTGAGAAGCACTCTGTAACAAGTAGAGAGTGGCTCTCATGGCAAATACAAACCTGGACTTTCAATTATGTAGTGCCCCACTTCAGAATTTTTAAGTCAAGATGGCAAAATTTCAAAGAATAAGAATTATTTTTTTTTTCTGATCTTTGTCAAGGCAAGTCAAACTTTCCTTTAGAAAGGCATTCAGATATTGACTTAGAACTCCACTTCAAAAGGATCACCAACACCCACACCCCCTTTTCTTCCATTCAAAGAACTGACACAACATATTTATTTTCTTTCATGGGGATCTTGTTTATTGCTGGACAAGCAGGATACAAAGAAATAGGATCTCTGTAATGCTTTAACCCAGACAATAAACATCAATCACATGAGCTGAAAAGGGGATTTGGAAATCATCTCAGCAGCTCTTGGGAGAATCCTGCCCCAAATCCATCCTGCTGTTTGTCACCTGCACTGTCCTAAAGGCATCAGCTGAAAAGGAATAAAACCAATGGGGCTCTTTCCATTTGCTTTAATGGGCTTTGGATCAGTGCCCAAGCACATTAAGTTTCAGAGATAAATATATTTTTAATTCAATCAAATTTTCCAAAGTTTCTGTCGAGATCAATCAGGAACTGAGAGGTCTTGTGGGAAAGAGCCGAGGCCCACACACAACTCTGCCTTCCCTTAAAGCTGAAGCAAAAGCAACCCAGATTTAGGCACTGGGAATTCCAAACTCCTCTTAAAATATTTAACTTTCCTCTGTTAATGGCTGTCTCTGGCTGCTGTTGCAACAGCGTCCCGTGTGAATCCCCATCAGTGACACATTAACTGTTCCCAAAGGCCTTGGACAGGATTAACATGCACAACTAGCTGGAAAACAGTGTCACACCTCTCCACTGGTCGGTGGTAAAGCAGGTTTGCCTTGAAAAACAAAGTCTAAAACAAGGACACAGATAAGCCTAACATGAAAAACAATTTGATTAATGCACCAAGGGCCAAAACAGGCGAGCAGCAAATGCTGAGCTGTCAGGGCTGCCTTTGGAAGAAATTAATGGAGGGAACAAGGTTTCAGTTTAATGGGATTACGAGAATTTAAGAAATGCTCATTTCTGTCTCAATTTACCTGACATTTTTGTTTACCTTGCAACCTCCTCTGTAACAGAGTTCAGAGCTCTGCATTTGTAGCTAATACATTACATAGGGTCCCTGATAATCTTGCCCTGTGTGGCTCCCACAAGAAATTGCTCTGTCCTGTGCCCTTTTCCTTCCATTCCATAGAAAAAGCAGCCAGAAGCAGCCTGTGAAATCCCCCTTAGTCAGCACAGGGCTGGGGCTCAGCCCAGCCCTTACCCTGCAGATGCAAAGCCATCCCTCACTCCATCACCAGCTGAACGTGAACAAAACAGCTTTAGGCTAAAAGCAATCTAATCTAAACCAGAGAAATACTGTGACATTAAAAGCGCTGGAAATATATGATGGAACATCTAGAAAGCTTTTAATCTGGATGGGTTGGAGATAAGGCTGTTGTCACTTGCGGGAGGCACGACAAGCTCGGTGTGACTCAGTGATGGATGGCCCAGCCTGTGAGTGCTGGGTCTGTACAGAAACATTATTTGTGGCCTTCTCACAAACATTCATTGTCACTCTGCCTATTTTAAATCTGAGCCTGCTCAAGCTTTAAAGGAAGAGAATGCCATAAATAATGGGTTAGAAACTTCTGAAATTGAGCAAAAAAGCTTTTCTTTGCATAAAGGTGGCAATGGTTTAAAGTCCAATATATTGCCATCTCCTCAGACTAGAAGTTGTGGGAGAGTGGGAATTTTCCCTCTTCAAGAGTATAAAGGTTTAATTCCGAGCCCTGAGAACAGAAATAATTAGGTCTAAGTCCCAGGGCCAAGCAAATCTGTGTCCCATTTGCACCTCAGCCCTGCACAGCTGATTTGGGGCCGGTGTGCACCGATGGCTTTCCATTCCTGCGAGGCACAAAAGGCCACCGCTGCAGCAGATCAATTCTTAAAAATTGGCCTCCCCTGAAACTCCTCAGGTTTGAAATTAAGTTTAAGTGATATGAAGAGGAGAGCATTCGGTGCAAGCATCAGGCAGCGAGAAGGGAAGGTCCCTGTGCTCCTGCAGCAGCAGCAGATACATCTTCCTGTCACCTCCAGAGCAGCCACTGCTGCCTCCTCACACCTTCAAACCCAGCCAAACCCCCTGTGCTCCCCCTGTGCTCCCCCTGTGCTCCCCCT